>NC_079199.1:15023984-15148984 GCF_029499605.1 Hyla sarda
TGTATGTGTGTGTATGATAAGTCTGCAGATGTATATGTGTGTATAAGTCTGCATATGTATGTGTGTGTGATAAGTCTGCAGATGTATGTGTGTGTGATAAGTCTGCAGATGTATGTGTGTGTGATAAGTCTGCAGATGCATGTGTGTGTGATAAGTCTGCAGATGTATGTGTGTGTATGATAAGTCTGCAGATGTATGTGTGTGTGATAAGTCTGCAGATGTATGTGTGTGTGTGATAAGTCTGCAGATGTATGTGTGTATGATAAGTCTGCAGATGTATGTGTGTGTGATAAGTCTGCAGATGTATGTGTGTATGATAAGTCTGCAGATGTATGTGTGTATGATAAGTCTACAGATGTATGTGTGTATGATTAGTCTGCAGATGTATGTGTGTATGATAAGCCTGCAGATGTATGTGTGTGTATGATAAGTCTGCAGATGTTTGTGTGTGTATGATAATTCTGCAGATGTGTGTGTGTGTATGATAAGTCTGCAGATGTATGTGTGTGTGATAAGTCTGCAGATGTATGTGTGTGTGTATGATAAGTCTGCAGATGTATGTGTGTGTGATAAGTCTGCAGATGTATGTGTGTGTATGATAAGTCTGCAGATGTATGTGTGTGTGATAAGTCTGCAGATGTATGTCTGTGTATGATAAGTCTGCAGATGTATATGTGTGTATGATTAGTCTGCAGATGTATGTGTGTATGAAAAGTCTGCAGATGTATGTGTGTGTGATAAGTCTGCAGATGTATGTGTGTATGATAAGTCTGCAGATATATGTGTGTGATAAGTCTGCAGATGTATGTGTGTGTATGATAAGTCTGCAGATGTATGTGTGTGTGATAAGTCTGCAGATGTATGTCTGTGTATGATAAGTCTGCAGATATATATGTGTGTATGATAAGTCTACAGATGTATGTGTGTATGATAAGTCTGCAGATGTATGTGTGTGTATAAGTCTGCAGATGTTTGTGTGTGTATGATAAGTCTGCAGATGTATGTGTGTGCATGATAAGTCTGCAGATGTATGTGTGTGTATGATAAGTCTGCAGATGTGTGTGTATGATAAGTCTGCAGATGTATGTGTGTGTGTATGATAAGTCTGCAGATGTACGTGTGTGTATAATAAGTCTGCAGATGTATGTGTGTATGATAAGTCTGCAGATGTATGTGTGTGTATGATAAGTCTGCAGATGTATGTGTGTGTAAAAAAAGTCTATGGATGTATGTGTGTGTATAATAAGTCTACAGATGTATGTGTGTGTATGATAAGTCTGCAGATGTATGTGTGTGTATGATAAGTCTGCAGATGTATGTGTGTGTATGATAAATCTGCAGATGTATGTGTGTGTATAAGTCTACAGATGTATGTGTGTGTATGACAAGTCTGCAGATGTGTGTGTATGATAAGTCTCCAGATGTATGTGTATGTGATAAGTCTGCAGATGTATGTGTGTGTATGATAAGTCTGCAGATGTGTGTGTATGATAAGTCTGCAGATGTATGTGTGTGTATGATAAGTCTGCAGATGTATGTGTGTATGATAAGTCTGCAGATGTATGTGTGTGTATGATAAGTCTGCAGATGTATGTGTGTGTATAATAAGTCTGCAGATGTATGTGTGTGTATGATAAGTCTGCAGATGTATGTGTGTGTATGATAAGTCTGCAGATGTATATGTGTGTATGATAAGTCTGCAGATGTATGTGTGTGTGTATAATAAGTCTGCAGATGTATGTGTGTGTATGATAAGTCTGCAGATGTATTTGTGTGTATGATAAGTCTGCAGATGTATGTGTGTGTATAATAAGTCTGCAGATGTATGTGTGTGTATAATAAGTCTGCAGATGTATGTGTGTGTATGATAAGTCTGCAGATGTATGTGTGTATGATAAGTCTGCAGATGTATGTGTGTGTATGATAAGTCTGCAGATGTATGTGTGTGTAAAATAAGTCTATAGATGTATGTGTGTATAAGTCTGCAGATGTATGTGTGTGTGTATGATAAGTCTGCAGATGTATGTGTGTGTATAATAAGTCTGCAGATGTATGTGTGTGAATGATAAGTCTGCAGATGTATGTGTGTGTATGATAAGTCTGCAGATGTATGTGTGTATGATAAGTCTGCAGATGTATGTGTGTGTATAAGTCTGCAGATGTATGTGTGTGTGTATAATGAGTCTGCAGATGTATGTGTGTGTGTATGATAAGTCTGCAGATGTATGTGTATGTATAATAAGTCTGCAGATGTATGTGTGTGTATAATAAGTCTGCAGATGTATGTGTGTGTGTATGATCAGTCTGCAGATGTATTTGTGTGTATAATAAGTGTGCAGATGTATGTGTGTGTATGATAAGTCTGCAGATGTATGTGTGTGTATGATAAGTCTGCAGATGTATGTGTGTGTATAATAAGTCTGCATATGTATGTGTGTATGATAAGTCTGCAGATGTATGTGTGTATGATAAGTCTGCAGATGTATGTGTGTGTATGATAAGTGAAGATGTATGTGTGTGTATGATAAGTCTGCAGATGTATGTGTGTGTATAATAAGTCTGCAGATGTATGTGTGTATAATAAGTCTGCAGATGTATGTGTGTGTATGATAAGTCTGCAGATGTATGTGTGTATAAGTCTGCAGATGTATGTGTGTGTATGATAAGTCTGCAGATGTATGTGTGTGTATGATAAGTCTGCAGATGTATGTGTGTGTATGATAAGTCTGCAGATGTATGTGTGTATGATAAGTCTGCAGATGTATGTGTGTATGATAAGTCTGCAGATGTATGTGTGTGTATGATAAGTCTGCAGATGTATGTGTATATGATAAGTCTGCAGATGTATGTGTGTTTGATAAGTCTGCAGATGTATGTGTGTGTATGATAAGTCTGCAGATGTATGTGTGTGTATGATAAGTCTGCAGATGTATGTGTGTGTATGATAAGTCTGCAGATGTATGTGTGTGTATGATAAGTCTGCAGATGTGTGTGTATGATAAGTCTGCAGATGTATGTGTATGTGATAAGTCTGCAGATGTATGTGTGTGTATGATAAGTCTGCAGATGTGTGTGTATGATAAGTCTGCAGATGTATGTGTATGTGATAAGTCTGCAGATGTATGTGTATGTATGATAAGTCTGCAGATGTATGTGTGTGTATGATAAGTCTGCAGATGTATGTGTGTGTATGATAAGTCTGCAGATGTATGTGTGTGTATGATAAGTATGCAGATGTATGTGTGTGTATGATAAGTCTGCAGATGTGTGTGTGTGTATGATAAGTCTGCAGATGTATGTGTGTGTATGATAAGTCTGCAGATGTATGTGTGTGTATGATAAGTCTGCAGATGTGTGTGTGTGTGTGTATGATAAGTCTGTAGATGTATGTGTGTGTATGATAAGTCTGCAGATGTATGTGTGTGTATGATAAGTCTGCAGATGTGTGTGTGTATAATAAGTCTGCAGATGTATATGTGTGTATGATAAGTCTGCAGATGTATGTGTGTGTATAAGTCTGCAGAAGTATGTGTGTGCATAATAAGTCTGCAGATGTATGTGTGTGTATAATAAGTCTGCAGATGTATGTGTGTGTATAATAAGTCTGCAGATGTATGTGTGTGTATGATAAGTCTGCAGATGTATGTGTGTGTATGATAAGTCTGCAGATGTATGTGTGTGTATGATAAGTCTGCAGATGTATGTGTGTGTATGATAAGTCTGCAGAGGTATGTGTGTGTATAATAAGTCTGCAGAGGTATGTGTGTGTATAATAAGTCTGCAGATGTATGTGTGTGTATGATAAGTCTGCAGATGTATGTGTGTGTAAAATAAGTCTATAGATGTATGTGTGTGTATGATAAGTCTGCAGATGTATGTGTGTGTATGATAAGTCTGCAGATGTATGTGTGTGTGTGTGTGATAAGTCTGCAGATGTATGTGTGTGTATAATAAGTCTGCAGATGTATGTGTGTGTATAATAAGTCTGCAGATGTATGTGTGTGTATAATAAGTCTACAGATGTATGTGTGTGTATGATAAGTCTGCAGATGTATGTGTGTGTGATAAGTCTGCAGATGTATGTGTGTATGATAAGTCTGCAGATGTATGTGTGTGTATAATAAGTCTGCAGATGTATGTGTGTGTATGATAAGTCTGCAGATGTATGTGTGTGTATGATAAGTCTGCAGATGTATGTGTGTGTATAATAAGTCTGCAGATGTATGTGTGTGTGTGTGTATAATAAGTCTGCAGATGTACAGTATGTGTATGATAAGTCTGTAGATGTATGTGTGTGTATGATAAGTCTGCAGATGTATGTGTGTGTATGATAAGTCTGCAGATGTATGTGTGTGTATGATAAGTCTGCAGATGTATGTGTGTATGATAAGTCTGCAGATGTATGTGTGTGTATGATAAGTCTGCAGATGTATATGTGTGTATAAGTCTGCAGATGTACAGTATGTGTGTGTGTTTGTAGAGAAGCAGTGAAAAACCATGCACGGCCGCTTCACTAGAATGTATTGGGTAATTTTCAGGTATGCAATTCCCTAATAGTAATATGATTGTACAGGATTATAAAAATGTGGCCCCTTTCTTCAAAAAACAGCACCACCCCTGTCCTCAGGTTGTGTGTGGTATTGCAGCTCAGCTGTATTCACCTCAGTGGAAATGCTACAATACCAGACACTACCAGTAGCTAAGGATGGCGCTGTCTGTGCTGGTTCGCCCTCTGGGAATGTACCACCTGGTGTGGGGGTCAATTCTGCTTCCCCTGGATGTGATCACACCAGAGGTCCCGGGAGAAGGTCGGCGTTTTCCATTTGGCGCCACCGTTGCCGTCCTTGGCTTTTTTTTAATCTCCACCTTAGTTTTCTGCAGGAAACTCGGTCATGTGATGCGCAGGACGATATCTGATAATGTTTAATAGAAACAATGTCAATGTGTAGCACGCCATGAAGGCTGCAGACTTCCAGTGCACGCTGGGACTTGTAGTTCTGCAACAGCTGGGAATCCTTACCATGCAAAGAAGCCCTCTGTAGAGATGAGTGTCCATTTTTTTTACGGTCCATTCGCACCTATAGGGGGAGATTTATCGAGACTTGTGTGCTGGGGAAAAGTTGACCAGTTGCCCATAGCAACCAATCAGATCGCTTCTTTCACTATTGAAAAGGCCTCTGAGAAATGAAAGAAGCGATCTGATTGGTTGCTATCGGCAACTGGTCAACTGTTCCTCTGCAGGGGGTCTTGATAAATCTCCCCCCATAGTACCTATTGGCCCTGATTTACTAAGAGTGTTGTGTAGGTTTCTTTGTGGATTTTAATTCCCTACAATTTATTTTCCACGGTATTTACTAAGGTTTCCTTACATTTTCCACTTTCCCTACATTTTGCGTTTTTATTTATTTATTTATTTTTTTTTAACACCTGCTCTGATCTGTGGGGTTTTCCTCAGCTGAAATCCACCACATTTTCTGTGGAAACCTTAGTAAATATGTTGGGTTTTTGTGAAAATGTCGGGAACACGCCCATTTTCTGTAGCCATGCCCCCTTTTCCCCGACAGACACACCCCTTTTTCTGGTTTTCTCAGTTGGTCTGGTTTTTCGTTTCGGGTGCAGACGAGGCAGAATTCCGGCGCAAACTCTGAGGCAGACAGAATTTCTAGCGCAATGAGGCAGAATCCTGGCTCAAACTCTGGCGCTATGAGGCAGAATTCTGGTGCAAAACTCTGGCGCAGACAGAATTTCAGGCGCAACGAGGCAGAATTCTGGCGCACACTCGTGCGCAGACAGAATTTCTGGGGCAATGAAGCACAACTCTGGTGCAGACAGAATTTCTGGGGCAATGAGGCAGAATCCTGGTGCAAACTCTGGCGCAATGAGGCAGAATTCTGGGTCAAACTCTGGCGCAGACAGAATTTCTGGCGCAACGAGGCAGAATCCTGGCGCAAACTCTGGCGCAGACAGAATTTCTGGGGCAATGAGGCAGAATTCTGGCTCAAACTCTGGCGCAATGAGGAAGAATTCTGGCACAAAACTCTGGCGCAGACAGAATTTCTGGCGCAATGCGCCAGAATCCTGGGCACAACCCAACAAAACATGTAGGGTTTGCAATAGTAAATCAGGGCCATTGAATTCAGTGTAAAATATGAGGATGGGAGGTAGAGCAGGGGCTGTGCAGTGTTGTGGAGCCTGGGCGACTCTGTGACTAAAATATCTGCATAGATGATTAGCTTTATGATTAGTATGTAGGACCACCAGGACCCTCAGAAGGAAATGGTATTTCCCAAATGCTCCATGTAGCACTAGTGCATGACCGCCACTCTGTACTGTACTGTGCGCATTATGGACAATACCAATGCGCATTATGGACTATACTGTACCAGTGTTTCCTAACCAGTGGGCCTCCAGCTGTTGCAAAACTACAACTCCCAGCATGCTCGGACAGCCTTCGGCTGTCCGGGCATGCTGGGAGTTGTAGTTTTGCAACAGCAGGAGGCACCCTGGTTGGGAAACACTGCCCCGTACACACATGTTTTGATTAGAAGCAGGTTTTATGGGCTGTAGCAGTGTAAAGCATCGCAGTCATGTTTGGCCTCGTAGCTCATTGATGTCGCCCCGTGCCGCCCATTTCACACCCTGACAATTATGACTGTAACCCCTTCATGGCGGAGACGTAGCTACAGACGTAGCTTTAGTTTTATGTTTTATGGGGGTGGTGGATTTATCTAAACCTGTCCAGTAGAAAAGTTACTGAGTTGCCCATAGCAACCAATCAGATCACTTCTTTCATTTTTCAGAAAATGAAAGCAGCGATCTGATTGGTTGCTATGGGCAACTCAGCAACTTTTCCTCTGGACGGGTTTTGATAAATCTCCCCCAATGTACACACAATGGTGCTCATTTATCAACTGGGGTGCACCTGCAAAATTGCGTGCGCCGTGTGTCTTTATCTTCTTCATCAGTTTTGGATGCGCCTGCGCTGGTTGGTGCGCAAAAAAATGATCACTTGCAAAGAAACCACACACTTGCGTAGCAGGTTTTACATTGCCCAAAAATCTGCACTAATGATAAATTTACCACGTTGTGTATTTCCGCGGCACATTCCATTCACGTACGTGCAGGAGTTTTTGTGCTGAAATCCATGTCGGATCCGACGACAAAACCGCCGTTGAAGCGAACAGAGTCCGCGCAAACTTATCGTGTCACTTATCGTGTACCGTAAAGTCACAGAAACCCCCATTCGTTTGCATTGGAGGAGAATTATCTTCAGATCTGACATTAAGCGCAGAATCTGCGCCAAAATCCAGGTCAAGTCTGACCCTGTGTGAATACAGCGTTACGTAACACCTCCGAAGGGGCACAAAGGATTCTCATTATTTTGGAAGTGAGGTTATTATTATAGGTGTTAAAAATAGATGACACCAAATGAGAGCCGCGGTTTACAGGGGGGACGCGACTACAGAGAAACATTGGCGCCCCTGTCATACACAGTCTGCTATACTGTAGACTTATACTGTCCAGATGTTGTCAATGGCTGTCCAGGCATGCTGGGAGTTGTAGTTTTGCAATCGCAGTTTCTGTTTGCTTCATGTTGTTATTCCACGCCTGTGTTGTTTTCTGGGTGGTTATGTTTATATATGGCTGAGGTGACAGCCGTCTGGCCCTGGGGTCACCCAGCAGTGAGCAGGCGCCACTATTGGGGGGGATCATTGTCCTCTGTAGCCTCCCTGTGTTACCCCAAGGCTTGAGGTCTATTGAAGAAGCCGGTGACCTGTGACCCCAGCGTCTTTCGGGGGGGAGGGGAGAATGAGAGTAGGAGTAGGAATGTCCCCAGTAACAATGGAGTCTGTCTGTGACGAGGAGGAGCCCGTCCTAAATAGTTCCCATTGTTCCAGGCCCCATGGCCTCCATGTAATACGGTGGCTTTAGATCCTGACTCATCACATCGGCTATTATATCATTTCCTTTGTTTACTCTTCACATCCATAATTGTTATTATCCGCAATTCATTCAAAGTTTATTTGTAGATTAAAGAAGAGATCTGTACAGAGAGAGAGGAGCAGGAGGCCTCACACGTGCCGAGGCTTCTGGGATTGGGACTATGTAACTGAGTTACATCCTATATTGATATGTTGTAAAGCATGTATAACCAATAGGTTTTGCAATTGCTTTAATTAGAAAATGTTCAGTATTTCATACTAAAAAAATCCCCCCCTGCCTGCTTGGACACATATTAGTCTTGCTGTGTCCATGAGTCATCCCCTATGTCATGGACACACTTCCTTGATTGACAGCTGTAAGCGCAGGGCTCAGAGCTGGAGGAAAAATCCTCCCGCTGTCATCTTGTGTCCGGCTACTGTCAGTGAGGAGAAGCTGGGAGTTGTAGTTTTGCTAATGCTAGGGGAGATGTGATCAGACAGCATACTGAGGGAGGGGGCGGAGACCTGCACAGGGAGGCCACGCCCCCTCCCTTTGAGAGGAATTCAGACTAAAGGGCTAAATTAAAAGTGTAATAAAAAAATAAATAAAGGTGCTAGACACATAAAAATTAGATGTACCGGGTCAGGATTAGGTACTGAGTGATATATTTAAAAAAAAATTGTGTTGGATCTGACAGGTACACTTTAAGGAATACAGATAGGGTGGGTTCACATTGTTTTGTTATTATTTTTCCTTTTTGTTTTTTTTATGTTTGTTTTTATAGAATAATGTAGTTGTCTACTTTATTGTTCCCTGTAAGAAGAGTCTTCCCAGACCTAACTTGTATTGTAGAAAAAGTCATCTTTACATAAGGCAATGTACAGTCTTCTGATTTAACAAAAACTAAGTGCCCCCCTTCCCCCACCACATTACTGTAGCCAAGCTTGTTGACTGTTTCCAGGAACAACCAGCAGAATTGTATATGCTTTAAAGGGGTTATCCGGGATGGATTACAAAAACAGAGCTAATGTCTTTAAAGAACAGCACCACACCTGTTCTCAGGTTGTGTGGGGTATGGCAGTTCAGTTAAATTTGAAGTGAATGGAGGCAAGCTGTAATACCACACACAACCTGAGGACAGGGGTGGTGCTGTATTTATAAGAAATTAGCTCTGTTTTTCTATTCTTGAATAACCCCTTTAAAGGGGTACTCCGGTGGAAAACGTTATTTATTTATTTTTTTAAATCAACTGGTGCCAGAAAGTTAAACAGATTTGTAAATTACTTCTTTTAAACAATCTTAATCCTTCCAGTACTTATTAGTTGTTGAATACTACAGAGGAAATTCTTTTCTTTTTGGAACACAGTGCTCTCTGCTGACATCACAAGTACAGTGCTCTCTGCTGACATCTCTGTCCATTTTAGGAACTGTCCAGAGCAGCATATGTTTGCTATGGGGATTTTCTCCTACTCTGGACACTTCTTAAAATGGACAGAGGTGTCAGCAGAGAGCACTGTGTTCCAAAAAGAAAAGAATTTCCTCTGTGGTATTCGGCAGCTAATAAGTACTGGAAGGATTAAGATTTTTTAATCAAAGTAATTTACAAATCTGTTTAACATTCTGGCAACAGTTGATTAAAAAAAAGTTTTCCACCTTAGTACCCCTTTAACCCCTAGAGCAGTGATCTTCAACCTGAGGACCTCCAGATGTTGCAAAACTACAAGTCCCAGCATGCCCGGACAGCCGTTGGCTGTCCGGGCATGCTGAGAGTTGTAGTTTTGCAACATCTGGAGGTCCGC
This sequence comes from Hyla sarda, assembly GCF_029499605.1. Classification (NCBI taxonomy): domain Eukaryota; kingdom Metazoa; phylum Chordata; class Amphibia; order Anura; family Hylidae; genus Hyla; species Hyla sarda. The sequence continues at coordinate 15,033,707 of NC_079199.1, forward strand.
AGGTTGGAGACCACTGCCCTAGAGGATGCAGGATGTAAATGTACACCCTGTGCCCACTCCTGGTGTATGAAGTGTGCTCAGGAGCTGTGGGGGTGCTCCATACCATGTGGGTCTTGGTTGCTATCATCAGCCGGAAACCCATGATCACTGTCAGAATTTACCAAGCGGGCTGATGTCCGGCATTAACCCTTTAGATGCTCCAATCAAAGTTGGTGGCGATGTATAAAAGTATTAAAATTAGTTGCATGTTATCTCAGGGAAGCTGATCAGGACCATTGAAGCAAAATTGCAGGGTCCCTATCAGCTGAGAGGACAAGCGGTGGGTCCCTACCTGCATACATGTCATCTGATCAGGGCTCCAATAGTTCAGAAAGCCTCAGCAGCCTGTATATCAACTGGCTACAGGAAGTTAAACAGATTTGTAAATTACTTCTATTAAAAAATCTCAATCCTTTCAGTACTTATGAGCTGTTGAAGTTGAGTCGTTCTTTTCTGTCTAAGTGCTCTCTGGTGACACCTGTCTCGGGAACTGTCCAGAGTCGAAGCAAATCCCCATAGCAAACCTCTTCTACTCTGTGCAGTTCCCGAGACAAGCAGAGATGTCAGCAGAGAGCACTGTTGCCAGACAGAAAAGAACAACTCAACTTCAGCGGCTGATAATTATTGGAAGGATTAAGATTTTTTAATAGAAGTAATTTACAAATCTGTTACTTTCTGGAGCCAGTTGATATTAAAAAAAAAAAAAAAAAGTTTTTTTCTGGACTACCCCTTTAAAATAAATATATACATATTTGGTATAGCCACGTGCATAAATGTTTGAACTATTAAAATATAACATTAATAAAACTGCATGGTGAATAATGTAAACGTTAAAAAAAAAAAAACAAAGTCCAGAATTGCTGATTATAAAATGCAATCTTTTCTGTTGTGTGGGGATATATATATATATATATATATATATATACACACAGTGATCCCTCAACTTACAATGGCCTCAACATACAATAGTTTCAACATACAATGATCTTCTCTGGACCATTGTAAGTTGAAACCAGACTCAACATACAATGTACAGACAGTTTAGATCTGCATAACCTGTCAATGGCCGGAAGAACCGACCAATCAGAATGGGGCATTCACTGTTAAAACCCCTGTATTACTGAAGCGTATGCACTGACTGGTGTCTGGTAGCGCCCCCTACAGTACAGGGAGGTATTACATGTTCTGTACTCTTTCCCTGTATTACTGAAGTGCATGCACTGACTGGTGTCTGGTAGCACCCCCTACAGTACAGGGAGGTATTACATGTTCTGTACTCTTTACCTGTATTAGTGAAGTGTATGTACTGACTGGTGTCTGGTAGCGCCCCTACAGTACAGGGAGGTATTACATGTTCTGTACTCTTTACCTGTACCAGGGTTAGCTGCTCCTTTGGACACCAGGTGAGGGCGGCTCCATGTTACTTTTTTAGGACACTGCGTGTACTGTACAGGATTCCGAAGAAGATCCTGTCCTCTACATAGACCAGTGTTTCCCAACGAGGGTGCCTCCAGCTGTTGCAAAACTACAACTCCCAGCATGCTCGGACAGCCTTCGGCTGTCCGGGCATGCTGGGAGTTGTAGTTTTGCAACAGCTGGAGGCACCCTAGTTGGGAAACACTGACATAGACAGTGATTTACAGCTTCCAGCAGATCTTTATTACTTTTATATGGAAGGATTTGTTTTATCTATATCAGTTATCTACTTATTTTTCTTTAATCCTCACTTTTTCCTATTTTTGGATGACATTTTGGTGCCTTTAGAACCAATTACCAGGTTTCCATAGAGCTATGGTCTCAACATACAATGGTTTCAACATACAATGGTCGTCCTGGAACCAATTAATATTGTAACTTGAGGGACTACTGTATTTATTTTCATAATATTTTGCCAGTGTTGGTAGATATGTCATTTATTATATCATTATTGATGATCCTCATATTATTGAGGCCATTACTGGGCCTCCAGGTATGAACAGCGTCAGCGGACGGTGCGGAAATCATTGTCATTCTTTTGGTGCCTGCAGGTAGGATATAGGAATGAGCTGTGATAGATCCGATCCTCGCACCGCGCAGCTGGAGACACCGACTGCGCAGAGATCTCAGACATGGAGGAATGTGCTGCTGCTCTGTAATTAAAGCTTAGTCATTGTAGGATGAAAAGTTCTGCACTTTCTAATATTCTTTGTGTTTCAGTTTCCCATCATGTCTTAAAGGGGTTCTCCACCATAAGGTGACTTTAGTACGTACCTGTCAGACAGTAATGGACATGCTTAGGAAGGATCTGTTCTTGAACTAAATGGCTGTGTTGTGAGTCCACATAACGCTGCTGCTTTATTTTTGTTAAATTTCCCTGTTGGAGTTACCTCTCTTCAACTACAAGTCCCAGGATCCCTTGTTTGTAAGGGTGAGGTCACTTTTCACCCTCCACACATCAGTCACCCCACCCATTAAAGCACACCTGGGACAATTGTCCTTAGCCCTGTGTCAGTTATTACTGCTCTGAGGTATGTTGAATACAGGTGTGTAGTACTTGTGTACTGTATGTCTTTAATGTACATGCGTGTACTGTGTGTTGTGTACGTGTGTGTGTGTGTGTGTGTGTGTATGCATGTTGTGCGTGTGTTGTGTACATGTGTACTTTATGTCTGTAATGTACGTGCGTGTACTGTGTGTTGTGTACATGTGTGTGTATGCATGTAGTGTGTGATGTGTACTGTATGTCTTTAATGTACGTGCGTGTACTGTGTGTTGTGTACATGTATGTGTATGCATGTTGTGCGTGTGTTGTGTACATGTGTACTTTATGTCTGTAATGTACGTGCGTGTACTGTGTGTTGTGTACATATGTGTGTATGCATGTAGTGTGTGATGTGTACTGTATGTCTTTAATGTACGTGCGTGTACTGTGTGTTGTGTACATGTATGTGTATGCATGTAGTATGTGTGTTGTGTACATGTGTACTGTATGTCTGTAATGTATATGTATAGAGGGGGAGATTTACCAACACCTGACCAGAGGAAATGTTGCTGAGTTGCCCATAGCAACCAATCAGAATGTTTCTTTCAGTTTTCAAAGGCCTTTTCAGAAAGGAAAAAAGCGATCTGATTGGTTGCTATGGGCAACTGTGGTGTCCCAGTATGGGATATGATCCTACAGTCCTGTTAGGTTAATCCCCTATATGTCCCTGGGACTCCCCTGCAGTGTCTCCCCCTGTGTATATAAGTTTTCACATGAAAGAGTAAAGGACCTGTATTGTTAATCACATGATTATGTCACATGTTTAAGTCATATGATTGTATTGTTAAACGGAGAACACTAGTGACCAGGTGACCTCGCTAGTAACCTATGTGCTCTTTGCACAGCCCCTATATAAGGAAGGGAGGAGCTTCAATCTCTCTCTTCATTTCCTGCTGAGGTCAAGTCCAGTCATCTGTCCCAGTCCCTGTGTGCAGCCATTGGAGGCCTCAAGCCTAAAGTCTGCCGCCACCTGTCAATAGCAAGTAAGCTCAAGTCTTCTAATAGTCATCAAGTCATTCAGGTCAAGTCTACTGTCTAGTCACCGTGGCCTGCTATACAGTCAGTCTACCTACTGCAAGTCCCAGCAAGCCTGCGAGGTCTCCCTGTGTCACTGGCCACCTCTCTGGGATATTGGCTGAACTGTATAGACTGGACCACCTGTCTAACCTCAGTAAAAGCTACCCTTAACCTGGCCTTGGACTCTTTATTGCCCCTGCCTGACCTAGGACTAGCGATACTACCTTTGGGTGGTTACATATGCAAACCATGCCCTGGCGTCACGAACATGAAGGGGTTAATACTATCTACCCCTCAGCAACACCATCTGCCCCTTACACCTCATACTCACACCCCATGGCACACCACATAACTCAGTAACTTTTCCTCTGGACAGGTTTTGATAATAATGTGTGTGTGTGTAATACATGTTGTGTACAGTGGTCCCTCAACATACGATGGTAATTCGTTCCAAACGATACATCGTTTGTCGAATCCATCGTATGTTGAGGGATTTGTGCAATGTAAAGTATAGGAAGCTGTACTCACCTGTCCCCGCCGCTCCGGACCGCGTCCCGCCGCTCCCAATGGTGTCCCCGGTCCTCTGCTGGGCTCTCCTGGTCTTCTCCGGTCCTCCGCTATCTTCTGCAAGGCCTTACTGGGCCTACGTAGCGACGTCATTACGCCGCTGCGTACGTCGTTCCTATTGGATGACGGGACAGCGTGCGCAGCTTCGTATTGACGTCACCGGTGAGGGCCGAGAAGACACCAGAGGACCAGCGCTGGACCCAAAGGGCACCCCGGAGCATCGTGGAGGGGTAAGTAATACTCACCGCACCACACGGGGAACATTAAGCTGCTATCCGGCAGCAGCTTAAGCATTTGGCGCTGCCGGATAGCACTTAATGCGATGGCCCCGACATAAAAAAGCATCATATGTCAGGGGGTTACTGTATGTGTGTTGTGTACTTGTGTATGTTTGTAGTGTTTGTATATTACATAGATGTTGTGCATTTGTGTGCGTACTATGTGTATCTTTGTAGTGTGTGTGCATGGTTCATGTATGTGTATGCATGTACTGTATTTCTGTAAAGTGTATGCATGTACAGTAGTATAATGTGTGTACTTTATGTCTGTCGGGGGTTAATAACTCATTTATGAATTATTAATTATGGTCAACAAAAATATTAAAAATATTATGACCGTTATGAATTGCCAAAAATATACAAACAATGTAATTCACCATATCTGGGCCCGACTATTTTCCCAGATATGAGTTCTATAGTAGTGGTAGTGTAACTTTTGCAATATAATAAAATAATAACGCAGTTATTATAAAAATGATAAGTACATTTATTGGTTACATACATGTGTGTAGTGTATGTGTTGTATACATGTGTCCTGTGCCCTGTATTTGTGCGTGTGTAAGGTGTATGCTTGCTGTGTGTGTGTGTGTGTGTGTGTGTTGTGTACTTGTATGTGTATGTTTGTAGTGTGTTTAATGCATATACATCATGTACTTGTGTGTGAAATGTGTATGTTTGTAGTGTGTGTAGTATGTGTGTGTTTGTACTGTATGTTTGTAATGTACATGTGTTTGATGTATCCGTGTGTTGTGCATGTATGTTGTGTGTGTGTGTGTAATATGTGTATGTTTGTAGTGTTTGCGCATGGTACATGAATGTGTATGCATGTACTGTATTTCTGTAATGTGTATGCATGTAGTATAATGTGTGTCCTTTATGTCTAATGTACATGTGTTTAGTGTATGTGTTGTATACATGTGTCGTATGCCCTGTATTTGTGTGTGTAATGTATGTGTTGTGTACGTGTGTGTTTAATATATGTATGTTTGTAGTGTATATGTTTAATGCATTTATGCCATGTACTTGTGTATGTAATGTCGATGTTTGTAGTGTATGTGTAGTATGTGTTTGTTTGTAAAGTATGTTTGTAATGTACGTGTGTGATATATCCGTATGTTGTGTATTTGTGTGTAATATGTGTATGTTTGTAGTGTGTGTTTTTGATGCATATAAATCATGTACTTGTGTGTGAAATTTGTGATGTTTGTAGTGTGTGTAGTATGCGTGTGTTTGTACTCTATGTTTGTAATATACATTGGTGTGATGTATCCATGTGTTGTGCACGTATGTGTTGTACATGTGTGTGTGTAATATATGTATGTTTGTAGTGTGTGTGTGTTTAATGCATATGTCATGTACTTATGTTTGAAATATGTGTATGTTTGTAGTGTATGTGTATGTTTGTACTGTGTGTTTGTAATATACATATGTGTGATGTATCCAAGTGTTGTGCTTGTATGTTGTGTACGTGTGTGTTTAGTATGTTTGTAGTGTTTTTAATGCATGTATGTCATGTACTTGTGTGTGTGTGTGCGAAATGTGTATGTTTGTAGTGTGTGTGTTTAGTATGTGTATGTTTGTGGTGTGTGTGTGTGTGTAGTATGTGTATGTTTTTTAGTGTGTGTTTAGTATGTGTATGTTTGTGGTGTGTGTGTGTAGTATGTGTATGTTTTTTAGTGTGTGTGTGTGTGTGTGTAGTATGTGTATGTTTGTAGTGTGTGTGTAGTATGTGTATCAGTATGTTGTACATGTATGTGTGTTCTGTACATGTGTGTGTATAGTACGTATGTATGCAGCACAACTTCCTGCTCAGTGATTTGGATGTGAGCGCAGCCCTTCAGGGACCGTGTTATTTTTAGTCTGGATCAGTCGCTATTGCCCGGCGCGTTCTGCAATCCTGGGAAAAGACAGATTCACAGGCTGGGCGCAGCGCGGGCAGATCTCCCCGCCGGGAGGACGCTCACAACTGGAATATATTGACAAGAGGCCGAATAACATTTAAAGGGGTTATCCAGGAATAGGAAAACAGAGCGAATGTCATCTGTCTCCAGGTTGGGTGCGGTATTACAACTTGGCTCCATTCACTTCAATGGAACTGAGCTGCAGAACCACACCCAACCTGGAGACAGACGGGAATGGTTTTTGAAAGAAATTAGCTCTGTTTTTCTATTCCTGGATAACCCCTTTATGTCAGTGGGAATCAAACTGGTGAACTGAGGGACAGAATAAGGTCACCTTCTCAGGGTGTGGGGTGTCCCCACATACATGGAACTTTCCGTCAGTCTTTAGTTGCCGTTTCTGCTGCGGATGTTGCGGTTCAGATTTTGTTTCTGTGGGGTCAAATAAAGAAGACGTTCCAGTATTAGTCATAGTCCTCTAATAAATGGGAAATCCATATATGGAAAGGAGTTTAGGGGGCATCTGGTATCATTGGGGGCCCAATTATAGATGCCCACTTATAGGACTGGACGGTTAGAATCATTTATGTGACATCCTAATGCAGTGTTTTCAAAACAGTGCGTCTCCAGCTGTAGCAAAACTACAACTCCCATATAACAATAGTGGAATTAATTTAAGAAAATATATTATCTGACATCGTACATAGGTAATTAATTTAACTGCAGAACTTTAGTGGGCCCAACACCTTGTGCTGCCAAGTTCCCCGAGACAGTCCAAAACCACGGGACAGTTACTGGTGCTGGGACACCACACTGACACTACACATGGTCACTATCCCACGGCAGGTTCCCCTGACACTACACATGGTCACTACCACACTATCCCACGGCAGGTTCATGTGGCACTAAATGCAGTCACTACCACAATCTTTCATTTCAGGTTTTTGCTGGCGCTATGTGTCTTCATAAAGGGGTACTCCGGTGAAAAACGTTTTTATTTTAAATTTTTTTTAAATGAACTGGCACCAGAAAGTTAAACAGATTAGTAAATGACTTCTATAAAAAAAAAAAAAAAAACTTTACCCTTCCAGTACGTTTTAGCAGCTGTATGCTACAGAGGAAATTCTGTTCTCTTTGAATTTCTCTTTTGTCTTGTCCACAGTGCTCTCTGCTGACACCTCTGTTCGTGTCAGGAACTGTCCAGAGCAGCATAGGTTTCCTATGGGGATTTTCTCCTGCTCTGGACAGTTCCTGATACGGGCATCAGGTGTCAGCAGAGAGCACTGTGGACAAGACAAAAAAGAAATTCAAAAAGAAAAGAATTTCCTGTGTATCATACAGCTGCTAAAAAGTACTGGAAGGGTAAAGATTTTTTAATAGAAGTAATTTACAAATCTGTTTTACTTTCCGGTGCATTGCCATAGAATGAAATGCTCCGCCTCCATCACATCCTATTGGCTCACACTTGTCACGTGACATATTTAACCGTCACGCATCGACGCGCACAGCAGTCTCAGTTTGGCTATCACAGGGAGAGGATCTCCTCTCCCTGTGATAGCTGAAGCTGCACGGAGCTGCCCGCGCATGCGCAGTACTACTTTACCTGCACCCGATGCTCTACTTTCTGTTCCCCGCTCCCTGAGCGTTAATGGGGGACGGGGAGTAGAGCTGCGGGCGTGGGGTGTAGTTAGCGCTAGCGGGCATAGGGGTCCCGATAGCGCTGTAGATCTATAAAACAGTAAATGTAATAAAAGAGTAATGTATGAGCTTCTGTGGCCGATTGAATCGGGCCACAGAGCCCATGAGAGCTCCGTGCAGCTTCAGCTATCACAGAGAGAGGAGATCCTCACCCTGTGATAGCCAAACTGAGACTGCTGTGCGCGTCGATGCGTGACGGTTAAATATGTCACGTGACAAGTGTGAGCCAATAGGATGTGATGGAGGCGGAGCATTTCATTCTATGGCAAATCTCATTATATGGCAATGCACCAGTTGATTTAAAAAAATATATATAGTTTTCCACCAGAGTACCCCTTTAAGGCATCTCTTACACCCTCCTCCTGGTGTGAGGCGGGTCAGTGCGGGCCAACAATGATGCCCACTTCTCTTCCTACAACTTGCAGCCGGAAAACTATTTTTACTTCTGAACAGCCATACTGTCCGGCATCCTGCAGGACATCACCCACAAAGTGCCATACAGTATGTGGGCATGCTGGGCGATGCAGTTTAGCATAGCCGGAGAGCCACGATTCACCTTTGGTAACCTTGTTTTGTCTGTCTCTCCACAGTAATATAATTTCAGCTCGGGTCAATATTTGCTTCCAAAGTCCGATCCGGCGGTGACTCCAGATACATATTTCATTATTTTATTGTCTTAGAGCGACAATAGCAGGACGTTTTATGGTTTGTGTATACAGCTCCTATGCACAGCTATGTGTCTCCATGGTGACAGACTACAACAAGCTCTATGTAGTCTGAGATTGTAATCCCCATGTTGGGGTATGTTCACACTGCAGAAATGTAGCTGAATCTCCGCTCGCGGAAATCCAGCGAACGGAGATTCAGCCTGGCAGCCGGCGGCGGTGATAGGACCGCGCGGCGCGACCGCGCGGCACTGCCCTGTCACCATTGACGGCTAAGCAGTGCTCGCGGACTGAACAGGATGAACAGGATCTTTTTTTTGCCCGGAACAAATTCAGCGGCGCAGTTGTCTGCAGTGTGAACTGGTCTCGCGGAAGATCCATTCACACAGATGTTAACGTTCACTGTGCGGAATTTTACTCCTGGAATTCCGCTCACAGAATTCCGCGGGGATTCCGCAGTGTAAACATACCCTTACTCCCTCTTTTTCTGTAGGCAGCAGATGGAAGGAAATAACACAGAGGTCAAAGTTCAAACTACATAGGGGTTGTTGCCAGGTCACAGCTGTGTTCGTGTAGCTCACTGTCTCCCAATCAGTGTGCCTCCAGCTGTTGCAAAACTACAACTCCCAGCATGCCCGGACAGCCGTTGGCTGTCCGGGCATGCTGGGAGTTGTAGTTTTGCTACAGCTGTAGGTCCACTGTTTGGAAAACACTGTCCTAATGGTTTCCTAGAGGATAAGCGGCAGCAGGGGGGAAAGGGTCTGGCTGATCCTCATTCATGTTAAAGGGGGGTGTTATACCGCTGCAAGCATGTGATCTGCACAGTGTACAGTTCTCCGCAACACCCAAGTATGGTCCTAAGTGAGGACAGTCCTATTCCTAGTCCTGGGGACTTACAGTTGGCCTCAGGTGAACCAATCACTATGTCCTCTGTCCAGCAGTAGCTGGTACAGAGAGGTATAAACCGCATCACCCTATGTACATGCACTTTCTGTAGGAGAGATACATTCACAAACCAGCTTAGGCTGCGTTCACACGGTCGTCTAGACCCGTCCCGTTCTTCTCACGTCCCCCCAAAAAAACAGACTTAAAAAAAAAAAAAGACAATAAAGGATGCAAGCGGATGTTATCCGTTTGGATCCGTTATTATTCAGTTAATAAACCCAAAAAAAAAAATTTTTTTTGTTCTGGGCATGCTCAGAAGTAAAAAGGGATCAAAAAAAGGGATTGAAAAAAACGGATGCAGACGGATGACATTAAAGGCTCCTCCGTTTTCCATAGACTTCAATGTTAAATGTACTGCTGTATCTGTTTTTTTCCTCCATTTTTTTGACGGAAGAAAAAAATACTGCCTGTGCCGTTTTTTTCTGCCATCAAAAAAATGGAAATGAGTGCAGAGCGGTACAAACGGGTTGTAAAAAAAAAAATCCCATTGGCATGAATGGGATTTTTTTCAAACCATTTTTAATCCGTTTACAGCCTGCAAGAACGGAACCGAAACGAGGATAAAAAAAAAAAAATGGGGACAGACGGCCGTGTGAACGCACCCTTAGTTTCCGGGTCCAATAATGGGTTCTTTCAAGAACCAAAGAGGCCGCACACACCTCTAGCGCATTTCTTTGCTGCAGGTCACATGATCTTCCTTCACTTTTTTTGGTCCTTTTTCAGCTTCTGAGCATGCTCAGTAACTTAAAGGGTTACTCCGCTACCCAGGGTCCGGAGCATTGAATTCCGAACGCTTCTGTGCGAGCGTCCATGTTCACGGCCGCCCCCTCGTGACGTAACGCCCCGTCATTTGACTTCAAGCCCCGCCCCCTCAATGCAAGTCTATGGGAAGGGGGCGCGACGGCCGTCGCGCCCCCTTCCCATAGACTTTCATTGAGGGGGCAGGCCGTGACGTCACGAGGGGGGTGGGCGTGAACACGGAAGCTCAATGTTCTGGATGCTGTTGAGCGGAGAAACCCTTTAAACGCAAGCATGAAAACAAAATGGACATAAACGGAACGCGCTCCGGTCACATCCTTCACCATAGTCTTAAAGGGGTTATCCAGGTTTAGAAAAACATAGCTGATTTTTTTTTATTTTTTTTTTAAACGGCACCACGTGAGTCCTCAGGTTGTGTGTGGTATTACAGCTCAATGTCATTGAAGTGAATGTGAATGGAGCCAAGTTGTAATAATACCGCGCACAACCTGAGGACAGAGGAGGCGCTGTTTTTTGGAAAAAATTAGCTGTGACTTTCTATTCCTGGATAATAGTTCAGTTTGTTGTCTCTTTTGTAAGGTCAGAAAAAGCATAAGTGGAGACTATTTGCAAAGCTAATTTTTTTACATTTTTTGGGAAATTTTTATTTTTTTTGCTATATACACCATTACCAGTATCAATGACAATAATTGGTATTTGTTATTATGTTTCTTTCTTTATTATTTGTATGCATTATCATCTTTTCATCTCATGCAGCGTTTCCCCCATTCTGTGCCAGTTTGGCTCCTTTCCCTTATAGTAAGTACTAGTGACACCTCGTCCCCTGTGATGCCAAGGATAGAAGTTGGCACGGAGTGGAGTGAGCCCTTCGACACCCACTTAATGAGCGGATAACAGAGAGCGGACGTATTCCGTGTCAGCACTTCACCCCCCTGGTGCTGGCAGCGAACTGCTAACAGCTCAAAGTATCAGCCGCTGCTTCTTTATGAGGAGTGCGGCCAATATTAAGTGACAACCAACACGGCTTCAGCACCCGCAGGGAACGCCACCCAGCTTTCCCTGTATCCTGAATGTGAAATCACTGTAAAACTTCCCATTTTAGGAGTATGGAGATGGATAACAACCGTTGGAGCTATAATGGCAGCCTGATTAGTTTTCACTCTGTTTTACCAGTAGTGGGACTACAAGTTTCAGCATGCCTGTTCCAGGTGACTAGACTGGTAGATTTTTTTATTTTTTTTATGTTTTTGTTTTTTTTCTGACACATTCTTGGTTAGTCTTCAGCCAAGCAGAAAACGTGTCCTAACTGTCCGACTACAGTGGCCTTTAAAGATTTCTTAAAGAGACAGCATAGGTGGCGGTGCCACGTGCATGTAAATACTTTAGGATGAAAAAATCTATTACGGTGCCAATAAATTGATGATTTCTAATAATACTGTAGCATAGTAATAATAATAGTAATAATTATAAAATAAAAATATAACTTATTTTCTATATGAATAATATATAGATATATAGGTGGTAATGGCAGGTGCATGTAAATACTTTGGAATAAATCTAAAAACAATCTCATATTAGGGTGACAATAAATTGATGATGATAATACTGTAACATAATATTATTATAATTAATTATTATTATTATTACTGTTATTATTAATAATATCTTATTTTTTATTATTATAAATAATTATAGTAAATACCTATAGATATGGGGGGGGGAAAAATCTAAAAACAGTCTCATTTTAGGGCGGCAATAAATTCATGATATTAATCTGAAACACTAATAATAATTAATAATATAATAGTAATTATAATAATAATAATAATATAACTAATATTTTTTTTATTATCGATAATTATAATACATAGTCACTTGCTACCACTGGTGTATGGCTTAAAATGCCCATTTTTCTCTACCTGTTATATATGAACACTCAAAAGGGCTTATCCTTGAATAGAAAAACAGAGCTAATTTTTTCTAAAAACAGCGCCACACCTGTCTTTAGGTTGTGTGTGGCATTGCAGCCTGGCTCCATTCACTTCAATGGAACTGAGCTGCAATACCACATGGTGGCGCTGTTTTGTGAAGAAATCAACTTTGTTTTTCTTATCCTGGATACACCCCTTAACACTATTTTTTGGGTCTCCTATAGAAGGTACTGTACATGCACTCAATGCTTCTATACATAACCTTGTGTCTTGATTATTGTTGCTGCTAGCAGTGACACCTACAGGCCATTTGGAGTACTACACCTTCGGTCTTAATGCATAACATTTGTAACATTTGGTATCCCAGGCCTGGAATCATTTCCTATTCACGATTTGTTACATTTATTGAGTTGCTTTATCCAGCTTATGTTTTCGGAGGCTCGTACTGCGCAGAATGTTTGTTTGTTACAGTGTTCCATGGAATCGTCCTCAGCGTGTGCGCCTGGAATGTGACCTTGTGTGAACGGCCATTTAGCCGAACAAAAACAGGATTAGCGTGTAAAGCGTAAAATCAGATTATGTATTATTGTGTTATTTTAAGATATTTAATATTGGAGGAACCACCCTCCCATGGATGTTTTTTTTTTTCTTTCTTAAAGAGAGACTAACCTAAAAAAAAATAGTTAAAATAGTTATTGATACAGACTATGGCTATATGGGTGCCGGGATATTGAGTATTCCAGACCAGTGATTTCCCAACCAGGGTGTTGCAAAACTACAATTCCCAGCATGCCCGGACAGTCTGTTTAAAACTAATGGACACAAATAGACTTTATTGCAATCCTTAGGAGCCATCCATTTAGGTTCCCCATGGATTTCTGATCTGATCACAGAAGCTGATGATTAAGGACTGAAATGTCTGAAACATGTCAGCATGAAGGAATTATTATTTTTTTTATTTTTTTTAAGAGACACTAAACTAAAAAAGCTTAGTTATGAATGCTGTATGGGTGTCAGATTATTGAGTATTCCAGATAAGTGTTTCCCAACCAGTGTGCCTCCAGCTGTTGCAAAACTGCAACTCCCAGCATGCCCGGACAGCCATGCTGGGAGTTGTTTTGCAACAGCTGGAGGCACTATTATTGAGAAACACGGTTCAAATGGACTTTTATTGCGATCCTCAGGAGCCGTCCTTTTACTTCTACCAATGGATTTCGGATCTGATCACAGAAGCTGATGATTAAGGACTGAAATGTCTGAAACACGTTGGCATGGAGGATTTTTTTTTTCTTTTTAAAGAGACACTAGTTTTGCAACATCTGGAGGCACACAGGTTGGGAAACACCCTGCAAGACTATCAAATGAACACAAATGGGATTTTAATGCGATTCTTTTATTCTACCCATGGATTTCTGATTTGATGATTAAGGAATGAAATGTCTGAAACCCGTCAGCCATTTTTTTTGTTATCAGCCATTTTATTTTGGAGATAAAAATCACTGTAGGACAGGTGTATACAGTCTATTGCTCCCTCTTATCAGCCCTTTCAGCCTAAGGCTATGTTCACAGGGACTAGTTCCGCAATTGCGCACAAATTCCGAACATGGAATTTTGGCGAAATTCAAGCCCCATAGAGTTCAAAGTAATTTCGCAAACTTTAAAGGGGTACTACGCCCCTAGACATCTTATCCCCCATCCAAAGGATAGGGGAATAGATGTCTGATCGCGGGGGTCTTTGCTGCGGCACCCCATTCATCTGGTGCACTGAGCGAACTTCGCTCCGCGCCTGATTACTAGAGAGTCGGCGCCAGATGCTCGTGACATCACACTCTCCCTCTCAATTCAAGTCTATGGGAGTGGGCGTGACGTTGCCACGCCTCCTTCCATAGACTTGCTTTGAGGGGGCGTGGCGTGACATCACAAGGGACATGGCCGCCGTGATGTCATAAGCCTTCGGCATCGCAGCCGGCATTCTAAACGAACACTGGGTGCTGCAGGGATATCGTGGGAGTCTCATTGGCGAGGCCCCCAGCGATCAGACATCTTATCTCCTATCCTTTGGATAGGGGAAAAGATGTCTAGGGGTGGAGTACCCCTTTAAAGACATTTAAAGAAACTCTACAAATTCTGAATTTCCGCCATGGAATTGGCGCAACAGAAATCCCGCTGTGTGAATCGGACAGAATTCAACGTGGATATTCCGCCATCTGAACGTGGCCTGAGGCTATATCTTCACACAGCCGGATTTCTGCTACTCCGCTCAAATTCCGCACAGAAATGCAGACTGCGGATATTTCCGGAATTGGAGCCGAATTTGAACGGAATACCTGTGCGCTAAAAACACAAAAAATCCTGGCGAAATTCAAAGCCCCATTGACTTTAATGGGATTCTGCCGCGGATTTAAAGACAGGTCTTTCTGTGGAATGCGGAATTTCTGCCAGCGGGAATTTCCCCATTGAACATAATGTGCAGTAAATTCCGCCGTGTGAACATAGCCTAAGACCAGTGTGTCCCAAGGAGGGTGCCTCCAGCTGTTTCAAAACTACAACTCCCAGCATTACTGAACAGCCAACGAGGTTATCACCCAGCTTTCCCATACCCAGAAGAGGTTGAGACGTTTCCGTAAATATTCCTCCGCTGTTTTCCAATTTCACCAATTCTCCCGTATCAATGTTTTGCCAATGTTTCTCTAAGATTTTTTTAAAGGAACATAGTGGGAGATTTATCAAAACCTGTACAGAGGGGAAAGTTGCCCAGTTGCCCATAGCAACCAATCAAATTGCTTCTTTCATTTTGCAGAGGACTTGTTAAAAATGAAAGCAGCGAGCTGATTGGTTGCTATGGGCAACTGGGCAACTTTTCCTCTGGACAGGTTTTGATAAATCTCCCCCCATAGAATCGGATTTCTCCAATAATTCTTGGATAAGTGCGTTATTTTCCTTCCCAGGCTGGGTCAGGACCTGCATTCTGACTGTTTCCATGGCAACACGTGTCTTCGAAGCCAGGGCCCCCTGACGAACGCAGGAAAAAAAAACGAAAGCGCCAGCCTTATAGGGACATCTGTCCGCCAATATACCCTTCCAAATATTCCCCTCCTGCTTCCCATCATCATCATCATCATCATCTACCAGCCTGTGCGCCCCTGGAAGACGCGGTTTACACAAGCGCTATTCTGAAACACGCTGTTTTGTTTTTTTTTATAGCACCATCTGTCGCCCTCCAATTATAATGTAAAAGTAATTGAGGCTAAAATGGCGCTACTGCGAGTTTAAGGGAACTACCAACCGGTGGCAGTGTGCGTGAAGGGGTTAAAACAAAATAACTGCTACCGTCCTGCCCTCTCTGAGCAAACAACGCCTTCGGTTCCGGCTGCAGTTTGCAAACATTAATCCACAGCAAAGGATTCTGGGAGAACAAAGTAAATAGAGACATATCAATTATACAATGCAAATGTCTGCAAAACCAGGGTGCTGTCAACTGCTGCAAAACTACAACTCCCAGCATGCCCGGACAGCCTTCGGCTGTCCGGGCATGCTGGGAGTTGTAGTTTTGCAGCAGCTGGAGGCACCCTGGTTGGATAAGAAAACGCTGACAAAAAATAAAGTGGAAACTTAGCCTTATAGTAGTTATATTCTTGTATATAGGAGCAGTATTATAGTAGTTATATTCTTGTATATAGGAGCAGTATTATAGTAGTTATATTCTTGTATATAGGAGCAGTATTATAGTAGTTATATTCTTGTATATAGGAGCAGTATTATAGTAGTTATATTCTTGTATATAGGAGCAGTATTATAGTAGTTATATTCTTGTATATAGGAGCAGTATTATAGTAGTTATATTCTTGTATATAGGAGGCAGTATTATAGTAGTTATATTCTTGTATATAGGGGGCAGTATTATAGTAGTTATATTCTTGTATATAGGAGCAGTATTATAGTAGTTATATTCTTGTATATAGGAGCAGTATTATAGTAGTTATATTCTTGTATATAGGGGCAGTATTATAGTAGTTATATTCTTGTATATAGGAGCAGTATTATAGTAGTTATATTCTTGTATATAGGAGCAGTATTATAGTGGTTATATTCTTGTATATAGGAGCAGTATTATAGTGGTTATATTCTTGTATATAGGAGCAGTATTATAGTAGTTATATTCTTGTATATAGGAGCAGTATTATAGTAGTTATATTCTTGTATATAGGAGCAGTATTATAGTGGTTATATTCTTGTATATAGGGAGCAGTATTATAGTAGTTATATTCTTGTATATAGGAGCAGTATTATAGTGGTTATATTCTTGTATATAGGAGCAGTATTATAGTGGTTATATTCTTGTATATAGGAGCAGTATTATAGTAGTTATATTCTTGTATATAGGAGCAGTATTATAGTAGTTATATTCTTGTATATAGGAGCAGTATTATAGTAGTTATATTCTTGTATATAGGAGCAGTATTATAGTAGTTATATTCTTGTATATAGGAGCAGTATTATAGTAGTTATATTCTTGTATATAGGAGCAGTATTATAGTAGTTATATTCTTGTATATAGGAGGCAGTATTATAGTAGTTATATTCTTGTATATAGGAGCAGTATTATAGTAGTTATATTCTTGTATATAGGAGCAGTATTATAGTAGTTATATTCTTGTATATAGGAGCAGTATTATAGTAGTTATATTCTTGTATATAGGGGCAGTATTATAGTAGTTATATTCTTTTATATAGGGGCAGTATTATAGTAGTTATATTCTTGTATATAGGGGCAGTATTATAGTAGTTATATTCTTGTATATAGGAGCAGTATTATAGTAGTTATATTCTTGTATATAGGAGCAGTATTATAGTAGTTATATTCTTGTATATAGGAGCAGTATTATAGTAGTTATATTCTTGTATATAGGAGCAGTATTATAGTAGTTATATTCTTGTATATAGGAGCAGTATTATAGTAGTTATATTCTTGTATATAGGAGCAGTATTATAGTAGTTATATTCTTGTATATAGGAGCAGTATTATAGTAGTTATATTCTTGTATATAGGAGCAGTATTATAGTAGTTATATTCTTGTATATAGGAGCAGTATTATAGTAGTTATATTCTTGTATATAGGAGCAGTATTATAGTAGTTATATTCTTGTATATAGGAGCAGTATTATAGTAGTTATATTCTTGTATATAGGAGGCAGTATTATAGTAGTTATATTCTTGTATATAGGAGCAGTATTATAGTAGTTATATTCTTGTATATAGGAGCAGTATTATAGTAGTTATATTCTTGTATATAGGAGCAGTATTATAGTAGTTATATTCTTGTAGATAGAAGAAATCTGTGCGGTATGCTGAGATATTCAGAGTAGTATGCTGATATCTAGTGGGACTTATCTTGCAGCATATTCTCTTAGTTACTCAGAAACGATAGTTGAACTATTCATGTTATAATCCAGTGTTTCCCAACTAACTCCCAGCATGCCCAGTCAGTCTTTGGCTGTCTGAGGATGCTGGAAATTGTAGTTTGGCAACAGCTGGAGGCACACTGGATGGGAAACACTGTTATAATCTGTCATCCTCGGAGTAGGATTTTAATAGCCCACTCAGCTCTGCTATGTCTTTCCCTAGCAGTGTGACAGCCGGGTTTGTCCCCATTGCACTAATTACTATTACATAAGAGCCGGTTATGGAGCGGGGGATCCTGGGAGCTGCTCCACTTTCTGACTGTGTTGTGTAGTAATAGTGTGTGTGGTGTGTATATATATATATATATATATATATATATATATATATATTATATATACAGCAGGGCTGGCTGCACATGGTCGGTGACTGGTGTTGCTCACCTATGGTGTATCACAGGGTGTGGGTGCCCTGATTATACGCACACATCTCCCTGGGCAGGGTTACAGCAGGTGTACATTAATGTATGGTATTCAGCAGGGTGACAACACCTTCATTCCAGGCACATTACCTGCGCATAGTGACTGCAGGACTCCGAGCTGCTGCCAGCCTGGGCCATGGAGCACGAGAATAACCGCTGGGGTAGGAAAGCACCATTTTACTACCTACTGAGCACCATAGGGGTTGTAGTTCAGTGTTTACCAAAACCAGGGTGCTTCCAGCTCTTGCAAAACTAACACTCCCAGCATGCCCGGACAGCCGAATGCTGGGAGTTGTAGTTTTGCAACAGCTGGAGGCACATTGGTTTTGGGAAACCCTCATTTAGACCGACTAGTTTGGATAAGCATCATAGGCATCTCTGGTTTAGCTAAAAATAGGAGTTGTAGTTCCTGAACATGTAAATGTGGATTAGTAGTGAACCTGAGTATCATTGGAGTTGTAGTAAGGACATAGGAAATAGCAGGAGCATGACTAAGAATCATGGGAGTTGTAGTGGTGACACATTTAATAGTTGAAACAGGGATTGGGAAACCTTTAGGAGTTGTAGTTGAGACACATGTAATAGTGGATTTACATAGCAGGGTCTAAGCACCATAGGAGTTGTAGTTTGGAGAGATTATATATATATATATATATGTGTGTGTGTGTATTGTAGATACATGGTTACATTCAATAGTTGTAGTTTTGGATACATGTTATAGTAGACACTTGAATATCTAACACATATAATAGTATATATATATGACTGATCTAAGCACCATAGGAGTTGTAGTTCAGACACATGGAATAGTACATATATGACTTGTCTATGCATCATATAATAGTAGTTACATGACTTGTCTAAGCACCATTGTAGTTCATATGTTATAGTGTGTGTATATATATATATATATATATATATATATATATATATATATATATATTATGGCTTGTCTAAGCACCATAGGAGTTGTAGTTCATGTATGTAATAGTGTGTGTATATATATATTATGGCTTGTCTAAGCACCATAGGAGTTGTAGTTCATATACGTAATAGTGTGTGTTTGTGTATATATATATATATATATATATATATAATCTATGCAGTATAGATGTTGTAGTTTTGATATGTAATAGTACATATATTGCTAGTAGTTGTAGTTCATACACATATAATAGTACACATGTGACTTGTCTAAGCACCATGGGAGTTGTAGTTCATATATATAATAGTACACATGTGACTTGTCTAAGCACCATGGGAGTTGTAGTTCATATATATATAATAGTACACATGTGACTTGTCTAAGCACCATGGGAGTTGTAGTTTGGAGGTGTATAATAGCTTGACACCATATGTACATGGCATGATAGGAGTTGTAGTTCAGACACATGGCTCGTTTTAGTAAAATATGACTAATAGTAATAGTAGACGCATGGCTGCTCTACACACAATCGGGAATGGTAGTTCATACACTTGATAGACCATTTATATATATGTGTGTGTACTACAACTCCTGTGGTGCTTAGACCAGTCATATAGATAGATAGATAGATAGATAGATAGAGAGATAGATAGAGATAGAGAGAGATAGAGAGAGATAGATAGATAGATAGAGATAGAGAGAGATAGATAGATAGATAGATAGAGATAGATAGATAAAAGCACCATAGGAGCTGTAGTTCAGATGTAATAGTGGACACATGGCTGGTCAAAGTACTAGTGTAGTTCTGACATATGTAATAGTACATACCGTATATGGCTTATCTAAGCACCATGGGAGTGGTAGTTCAGATATATGTAATAGTACATATATGGCTTCTAGGTTGACTGCAGCACACCAGTGTATACAATATAAGTTGTAGCTTTATCCATAGGTACAATGATTACGTTTCTGTGGTCTCGCTCCACTGTACTTGACAATGGTGGTGCGAGACCACAGAAACGTAATCATTGTATAAAGCTACAACTTATATTGTATACGCTGGTGGGCTGCAGTCAACCTTCTTGTACCTACGTTGTTGGACCCAGGACCGGGTCCCCTGCTACCACCTGCACCCATAACTTGCACCTTACTATTCGGAGTGCTGCTCTTCTCCTCTATTTGTTGTATGTGTATATATATATATATATATATATATATATATATATATATATATATATATATAGACTTGTCTAAGCACCTTAGGAGTTGTAGTTTGGAGGTGTATCATACCTATACACCATATATACATGGCATGATAGGAGTTGTAGTTCAGACAAATGGCTCGTTTTAGTATAATATGACTTCTGACACGTAATAGTAGACGCATGGCAGCTCTACACATAATCGGGAATGGTAGCCTGGACACACAGAGCATTGTCTGTACAGAAACTACAAAGCTATCCTGACTATCCCTTCCAGACTATAATGGAGTGGTCTTATTATAGTAAGTCAGTGATTTCAAACCAGGGTGTCTCCAGCTGTTGTAAAACTACAACTCCCAGCATGCCCGGACAGCCAAAGGCTGCCCGGGCATGCTGGGAGTTGTAGTTTTACAACAGCTGTAGGCACCCTGGTTAGAAAACACCGACCTAATGTTTAAATGGACACTTAAATGCTTAAATAACCGTGAACTTGTAATATAGGTCACACATTCTCTGCGCTACATACTTTCCTCCATAGTCAGGATCTTAGATTCCACTATGGAGCGGATCATCTTCTTGGAATTTATCATGAAGAAAAAAAATGCAAGAATGCAAAAAGACTATAGAAGGATCACTGAATAATTCTGCATAGAAATAGAAGAGAGAAGAGCCTATAAACTGGATAGTACACACCTCTATTTGATGACATAAGGAGCAAATATTCCTAAATACTAGTGAGAGAGAGAACAGCCTGTAATCCGGCCGCGGCAGTAAAAATTTGGGAATGTCAATGAAAAAAATAGAACGGCCTATGAGCATCCTTAGGAAATATTTCCAAATATTAAAGGAGTACTCCGGTGGAAAACTTATTATTATTATAATTTTTTTTTTTGGCTTGTCTCTGGGACATGTGAATTTTTTTTTTTTTTTTTAAGCGACAGGTCCACTTTAAAGGGGTACTCCGGTGGAAAACTTGGTTTGTTTTTTTTAAATCAACTGGTGGCAGAAAGTTAAACAGATTTGTAAATTACTTCTATTAAAAAAATCTTAATCCTTCCAGTACTTATTAGCTGCTGAATACTAGAGAGGAAATTATTTTCTTTTTGAAACACAGTGCTCTCTGCTGACATCATGACCACAATGCTCTCTGCTGAATCACGAACACAGAGCTCTCTGCTGACATCACGGGCACAGTGCTCTCTGCTGACACCTCTGTCCATTTTAAGAACTGTCCAGAGTAGGAGAAAATCCCCATAGCAAACATATGCTGCTCTGGACAGTTCCTAAAATGGACAGAGATGTCAGCAGAGAGCACTGTGCTCGTGATGTCAGCAGAGAGCTCTGTGTTCCAAAAAGAAAAGAATTTCCACTGTAGTATTCAGCAGCTAATAAGTACTGGAAGGATTAAGATTTTTTAATAGAAGTAATTTACAAATCTGTTTTAACTTTCTGGCACCAGTTGATTAAAAAAAAAAAAAAAAAAAAAAACTGTTTTCCACCGGAGTACCCCTTTAAAGTGGACCTGTCTCTTTAAAAAAAAAATAATAACTTTTCACATGTCCCAGAGACAAGCCAAAAGTTTACCTAAGTCGGGGTCTGAGTGTTCAGATCCCGACCGATCCCTACAATGAGCAGGGAGACACTTTTCATTAAGACAATGTTTCCAAACCAGTGTGCCTCCAGCTGTTGCAAAACTACAACACCCAGCATGCCCGGACAGCCGTTGGCTGTCCGGGCATGCTGGAAGTTGTAGTTTTGTAACAGCTGGAGTAACACTGGTTGGGAAACATTGCCTCAAAGGGGTACTCCGGTTGAAAACTTTTTTTTTTTTTTTAATCAACTGATGCCAGAAAGTTAAACAGATTTGTAAATGACTTCTATTAAAAAATCTTTACCCTTCCAGTACTTATTAGCAGCTGTATGCTACAGAGGAAATTCTTTTCTTTTTGAATTTCTTTTTTTGTCTTGTCCACAGTGCTCTCTGCTGACACCTCTGTCAGTATCAGGAACTGTCCATAGCAGGAGAAAATCCCCATTGCAAACCTATGCTGCTCTGGACAGTTCCTGATAGGGGCATCAGGTGTCAGCAGAGAGCACTGTGGACAAGACAAAAAAGAAATTAAAAAAGAAAAGAATTTCCTCTGTAGCATACAGCTGCTAAAAAGTACTGGAAGGGTAAAGATTTTTTAATAGAAGTAATTTACAAATCTGTTTAACTTTCTGGCACCAGTTGATTTAAAAAAAAAAAAAAATAATACATTTCCACCGGAGTACCGCTTTAATGAAAAGTGAGAAGCTTACAAAGTTTTAACAATTTGTGAATAGTAACAAGTTGTATCAGTTTTATATCTCCAGGTGCTGTTCTTATAATATACAACTAATTCACATATTAAATCCCAAAGCAAGGGAATTATGGGAGATTCTTCTCTCTAATCTCTGCCATTAATCCCTGTATCCATGCAGGGCCCTTAATCTGATTATTGCAATTTTCTATACAATGTAGCAAACATGCTGACTGTTTCCTTCACTATATATATATATATATATATATATATATATATATATATATATATATATATATATATAGACGCACACTACTCAAAAAAATAAAGGGAACACTTAAATAACACAATGTAACTCCAAGTCACTGACACTTGTGTGAAATCCCACTGTCCACTCAGGAAGAACACTGATTGACAATCAATTTCACATGGAACAGACAACAGGTGGAAATTATAGGCAATTAGCAAGACACCCCAATAAAGGAGTGGTTCTTCAGGTGGTGACCACAGACCACTTCTCAATTCCTATGTTTTCTGGCTGATGTTTTGGTCACTTTTGAATGCTGGCGGTGCTTTCACTCTAGTGGTAGCATGAGACGGATTCTACAACCCACACAAGTGGCTCAGGTAGTGCAGCTCATGCAGGATGGCATCAATGCGAGTTGTGGCAAGAAGGTTTGCTGTGTCTGTCAGTGTAGTGTCCAGAGCATGGAGGCGCTACCAGGAGACAGGCCAGTACATCAGGAGACATGGAGGAGGCCGTAGACGGGCAACAATCCAGCAACAGGACCACTACCTCTGCCTTTGTGCAAGGAGGAGCACTGCCAGAGCCCAGCAAAATGACCTCCAGTAGTCCACAAATGTGCATGTGTCCACTCAAATGGTCAGAAACAGACTCCATGAGGGCGGTATGAGGGCCCAACGTCCACTGCTGGGGGTTGTGCTTACAGCCCAACACCGTGCAGGACATTTGGCATTTGCCAGAGAACACCAAGATTGGCAAATTCTCCACTCGCGCCCTGTGCTATTCACACTGAGCACGTGACAAATGTGACAGAGTCTGGAGACGCTGTGGAGAACATTCTGCTGCCTGCAACATCCTCCATCATGACCAGTTTGGCAGTGGGTCAGTAATGGTGTGGGGTGGCATTTCTTTGGGGGGGCTGCACAGCCCTCCATGTGCTTGCCAGAGGTAGCCATTAAATACAGAGATCCTCAGACCCCATGTGAGACCATATGCTGGTGCAGTTGGCCCTGGGTTCCTCCTAATACAAGACAATGCTAGACCTCATGTGGCTGGAGTGTGTCAGCAGTTCCTACAAGAGGAAGGCATTGATGCTATGGACTGGCCGCCAGTTCCCCTGAATCCGATTGAGCACATCTGGGACGTCTCGTTCCATCCACCACAGACTGTCCAGGAGTTGGCGGATGCTTTAGTCCAGATCTGGGAGGACATCCCTCAGGAGACCATCCTCCACCTCATCAGGAGCATGCCCAGGCGTTGTAGGGAGGTCATACGGGCACGTGGAGGCCACACACACTACTGAGCCTTATTGGGACTTGTATTAAGGACATTACATAAAGTTGGATCAGCCTGTAGTGGGGTTTTCCACTGTGATTTTGAGGGTGACTCCATATCCAGACCTCCATGGGATGATACATTTGATTTCCATTGATAATTTTTGTGTGATTTTGTTGTCAGCGCATTCATCTATGTAAAGACAAAAGTATTTCATACGATTATTTCATTCATTCAGATCTAGGACGTGTTATCTTAGTGTTCCCTTTAGATTTTTGAGCCGTGTATATATATAATCTCCCAGCATAACCTGTTGCATATATGAGCCACACATAGCACTATGACTTATTCATGTCTACCCATGTGTCTTTCTCGGGAGTCCCATGATGCATTGCTTTTTCCCTCGTAGTGAACCTGGTGAGTCAGGCCGCTCGGTACAAGATCACAGGTGTGAAACTGCTTGGGGTGTGGAAATGTGGGTGTCCCTGAATATCTAATGATGTCTAATCATAGCTCTACGAAATACAAGTCCTGCACAACAATTAGTGCAACCAGCAGGCACAGCGCCCCCAATTATCACGGGGTTCAGTCAATGTGTTACAGCTTGTTATTGGTCGTTAGAAAGAAACAAAATACATATATATATATATATATATATATATATATATATATTATGTATACACACACATCTTTCCTATTAACTAATAACAAAAAACTAAATATTTTAATCACCTATCCCAGAGTGAAAGTAAAGCAGCCATATTGGAGCTCTTCAGAAGACTGGGAAAACTGGGTGGCATGCAGTACACAAAACAGGGTTCACAGTACTTCCCCAGCTTTCCCAGTCTCCAGAAGAGAATGTCTGTCTAGTAAAGCAGCTCTTCAGGAGACTGGGAAAGCTGGGTGGAATGCATCCTGCGTGCCACCCAGCTTTTCCAGTCTCCTGAAGCCCTTGGCTGCTCCTCCTCCCTGCACTCCAGTGTTGCCATGCTCTCTCCCTGCCCCCCACGCTGATGTGTTCTCTCTCCTCTTACTCTTCTTCCTGCAGTAAATCTTCTCTGCTCTATTCTAGACTACTACTCCCATCATGCAGTGACAGCCATTGTTTTTTGTGTGTTGAGTTGAATGTCCTTTTTTATCCAGCGCTGAGATCTGGACCGGATGTAGTTACTGCAGTGAGTGACAGCCGACTGCGGCCTCCTCCATCATGTGTCATCTGGACATCCTGATAGTGACAGATCCTCTGTGCTGCTGTGGCCCCCAGCAATAGAAGAATAAGACTCAGCAATGATGTGGCCCCCAGCAATATAACAATAAGACTCAGCAATGATGTGGCCCCCAGCAATATAACAATAAGACTCAGCAATGATGTGGCCCCCAGCAATATAACAATAAGACTCAGCAATGATGTGGCCCCCAGCAATATAACAATAAGACGCAGCAATGATGTGGCCCCCAGCAATATAACAATAAGACTCAGCAATAATGTGGCCCCCAGCAATAGAAGAATAAGACTCAGCAATGATGTGGCCCCGGGGGACACTGACTGTATACACAATAATGGCATTCCTTCTCTACCTCAGATGTCTCCTGTGTTACACTATACATAATACATCATATACACACTATACATCATATACACTATACATCATATACACAGTATACATCATATACACAATATACACAGTATACATCATATACACAATATACACAGTATACATCATATACACAATATACACAGTATACATCATATACACTTACCATCATACACTATGCATCATATACACCGTAGACATCATACACAATATACATCATATACACTATACATCATATACACAGTATACATCATATACACAGTATAATCATATACACTTACCATCATACACTATGCATCATATACACCGTAGACATCATACACAGTATACATCATATACACTATACATCATATACAGTATACATCATATACAGTATACATCATATACAGTATACATCATTCACAGTATACATCATATACACTATACATCATATACACCGTAGACATCATACACAGTATACATCATATACACTATACATCATATACACTATACATCATATACACTATACATCATATACAGTATACATCATATACAGTATACATCATATACAGTATACATCATTCACAGTATATATCATATACACTATACATCATATACAGTATACATCATATACAGTATACATCATATACAGTATACATCATTCACAGTATACATCATATACACTATACATCATATACACCGTAGACATCATACACAGTATACATCATATACACTATACATCATATACAGTATACATCATATACACTATACATCATATACACTATACATCATATACACAGTATACATCATATACACAGTATACATCATGTACAGCATACATCATATACACTATGCATCATATACACAGTATACATCATGTACACTATACATCATGTACACTATACATCATATACACAGTATACATCAAATACACTATACATCATATACAGTATAAATCATACATCATATACAGTATACATCATATACACTACATCATATGCACTATACATTATATACAGTATACCTCATATACACTATACATTATATACACTATACATCATATACAATAATCAGTGATACATTTACAGTGGGCTCAGGGCTTGTTTGGGCTACGCCCCCTCTGCCCCGGTAACATCCCATATTTGATTGTTTTTTTTATATATTTGAATATTTTTGCATATTTGTAGCACAAAGCCCGTAGCCCCCCGGGATGTCATCTCCCATCCATCCTGTCACCTCGTCCCTTGTTCACATTGTAGCAGTTACTGTATCAGTCTCGTACATTGGGTCCTATATTTATACAGTGTCATTCATTCACTCTCCAGTTTATTTGGGGGGGGGGGGGGGGGGTGACGGGGTCATTTTCATTCCTGTCTAGTACTTTAAAAGTTGGCAAACACGAGCCCTCCGGTGTCATAATATGCCTGTCAGCCGGGGGCGCCGCTCACCCCACACCATGTGACATTCTGCAGTACTGTCCCTTTAAATAAAGCACGTAGCCTGCAGCTGGTGGGGGAGAATTGTTCAGGCTCCTATTAAAACCATCAATTGTGAGCGTCCCGGCAGCCGGGGGTTTATTTTCTCTTTCATTTGGTTGTTTGGATCTGCAGCTCTCCCTGGCACTTGTGATATGGAGGAGAAATAAACAGCCCCCTCTTGTTTATTTGTGCTCAGTCACTGGCAACACTTAAACCTGGGAATTTACAGAGGCGTCAGCGAGAGGGGGGGGGGGGGGGGACAGACCCTCAAAACTGACTCCATATAGTGCACCCAGGGTGGTATGTTCATATATGGTGACAGCGTTTCACATTCATCGCCGCTTTTGAAAAAATAACAGAGATAAGCGTTAAACGCCTCCGGCGCCACTCCTCCAGGATTTTCTGGCTTTACGTATATAACGAGTAATAATTCTATAAGAGAAAGTTCTGCAACTTTCCAATAGAATTGGAGGGGGGGTTATTATAGAACAACATTTTATATGCCAGTCGTTTCATTTCATCTGTCGTTTCTCATTATATCTATTTCTGGGGATGGGGCTAGAGCTGGGCTGTTTGCCAGGAGTGCACACACAGTGAGTTCCTCTCTTACATGTCTGGCCTATCACAGTAGAGCACAAACTCCTTTAACTTGCAAATTAACTTTTTTCTCACAGTAAACCAGCAAATCCGCTATGCACTGGCCCAGAAAAGGAGTTAATTACCGCTGCCGCCATCTTTATGGTTGTATGATGCATACAGTAAAGCAAGTGATACTATCTCGTCACTGGTTAGGGCCTCCTCTTGTGTAGCCCCGCCTCTAGTGATGATGCCATGAGGGGGGTGGAGCTACACAAGAAGAGGCCTGGACCGGCGACGAGATATTAAGTATCACACTCTCTTCACTGTATACATTATACGGCCATATAGCTGGCTGTATAATGTATACACCCCCCAAGGAGTTAACTAGCGCTGCTCAGCAGCATTAATTAACTCCATTCTTGCTGGGCTGAGCTGTACTCACAGCTGTCAGATGCGAGCATGGCTCGGCTCCGACATTGGCAGATCTACACGAGCCGAACCTGACAATGTACCAAAGTTCGGCAAGCCGTGAACCACCTGAAGTTTGGATCGAATAAGGGTTTGGGGGGCTCACCTCGCTTAATTCTAGTGTTATGTTAGCAAAAAGGAAAGAAACAGCAATGAAGGAGTTAGACCGAACACTCAACTGCTGCTGTTGCTGAAATGGGAAGAAAGTGTTTCTCAACCTGTGATCTTCCCAGCTATTGCAAAACCACAACTCAACTACAACTCCCATCATGCCCTGACAGCCTTTGGCTCTTTACACCAGTGTTCCCCAACCTTTGTCTCCCCAACTTTTGCAAAACTACAACTCCCAACAAGATGGTTGTTGTCATTTGGTGACAGCCGGAGAGCCTCAGGTTGGGGGAACACTAGTCTTGACTAAATACATTGTAACAAACCCTCAGCTGTAAGAACTATTAGGTCTGTTGAGGTTTTCAGCCTGTATATTGCCAAGCCAAATGCCCTTTCTAAGGTTACAGCTCTGGCATGAATGGATGGGACAACACAGCCAGGCCAGTGGGATTACCTGGCATAAGCTGTGACCTACTAGAGGTCTATGGCCCACCTGGGCATTTATCTATTGATAACATGCAAATCC
The DNA here is from genome assembly GCF_029499605.1 of Hyla sarda. NCBI lineage: Eukaryota > Metazoa > Chordata > Amphibia > Anura > Hylidae > Hyla > Hyla sarda. The sequence goes on from NC_079199.1 coordinate 15,062,568, forward strand.
AGATAGTGCCACCTTACACAGGGCAGTGCATAGGGCAGTGTTTCCCAACTAAGGTGCCTCCAGCTGTTGCAAAACTACAAATCCCAGCATGCCTGGACAGCTACTACCCAGCTCTCCTAGACTACTGAATTGCAGGACCCTGCCTGGACCCTAATTTTGTAGTGCAGTGTTTCCCAATTAGCATGTCTCCAGCTGTTGCAAAACTACAACTCCCAGCATGCCCGGACAGCCAAAGGCTGTCCGGGCATGCAGGGAGTTTTAGTTTTGCAACAGCTGAAGGCACCCTTGTTGGGAAACTCTGGCATAGCAGAAAGGAGTTTGTGCTCTACTGTGATAGGCCAGACATGTAAGAGAGGAACTCACTGTGTGTGCACTCCTGGCAAACAGCCCAGTTCTAGCCCCATTCCACTGAAATGGATATAATGAGAAATAGGTGTGCTTCATGGATGGGGCTCTAGGGGCCCAATAACAGCAGTTAGTTTGCAACAGCTGAAGGCACACTCATTGGGAAACACTGACTTGCACTAGAAAAAGACTCTCAAAGGCTGTCTGACCATGCTGAGAGTTGTAGTTTTGCAACAGCTGGAGGCACATTGGTTAGAAAAAGTGGCTTTTGACTGTCTGGGCATGCTGGGAGTTGTAGTTTTGCAACAGGTGGAGGCACCCTGGTTGGGAAACACTGGTATAGGGGCACTGTAAGATGGCAGTACAGGTGGTATTATCAGGGAGGGCACTGTACAGAGTATAGCATAAGAGATCAGTAGCTCTAGTATATCCTCTTATGTATTGATCTATTTTTTTATTTGTATAATTTATTTAATATTTACGCTGCTCTTTTTTGCCTTTCCTGACATGTGCTGTGCGCCACTCTGACTGTATCAGTAAACTATGGATAATCATATGCAGGAATCAATATTGTATGAGATTAGCGAGTGCCCGCCGCCTGTCTCAACAACGTATAAGCCTGCTGCAGCTGAGGGCGAGCGCAGATCACAGGCGGCAAACCTCTGCCCCTCACCCACCACAGAGGGGATTAAAGGGGCTTAGACTATCCAGAATGCAGGATCTGTAACAGGACCCCCTCATCTACCATGTGTCATTTATAAGACTGGGGGTCTTCTTACAGTGGAAGTCAGAGTTTCCCAACCAGTGTGCCTGCAGCTGTTGCAAAACTACAACTCCCAACATGACCAGACAGCCTATGGGGGTCTTCTTACAGTGGAAGTCAGTTTCCCTACCAGTGTGCCTGCAGCTGTTGCAAAACTACAACTCCCAACATGACCAGACAGCCTATGGGGGTCTTCTTACAGTGGAAGTCAGTTTCCCTACCAGTGTGCCTGCAGCTGTTGCAAAACTACAACTCCCAACATGACCAGACAGCCTATGGGGGTCTTCTTACAGTGGAAGTCAGTGTTTCCCAACCAGGGTGCTTCCAGCTGTTAAAAAATGAGTTACTGAAACAGATTAAGAGAATAATGATATTTTTTCTTGTATATGTCTTCGAGATATGTTTTTTCTTTTTTCTGAATGTCATATTGTAAAATTATTTACAAAATATATAAATAAACAGTTATATTAAAAAAATGACAACTCCCAGCATGCCCAGACAGCCTTTGGGGGTCTTTCTATACTGCAGGCTAGTGTTTTCCAACCTGTGAGCCTCCAGCTGTTGCAAAACTACAACTTCCAGCATGCCCAGACAGCCACAGGTCAGTGTTTCCCAAACAGTGTGCCTCCAGCTGTTGCTAAACTACAACTCCCAGCATGCCCGGACAGCTGAATGCTGTCTGGGCATGATGGAAGTTGTAGTTTTGCAACAGCTGGAGGAACACCAGTGAAGGTAAATGCAGAAAAAAATGGTGGCCACGTTCAAAAAGCAACACCAGCTATCGGAGGTGAAGGTGTCGTAACAATAAGTTGCGGTGTCGACCTTTGACCTTGTCGGATTTACCCTCTGTCCTGTCAGCCGCCGCTTCCTAGAAGGTATTCGATGGCGCTTTAATGAGCGCGTCCTGCGTCTGAGAAGAGCTCAGCCTTTAATCTCTGGAATTGTGCAGGCGCCATGACAGATAGAGGGAGCAAAAAATAAGGGTCAAGCGAGGCGCGCCGCGCAAATCCCGGATTGTGGGGAATTTAAGCAGATGGATAAAGATTAACGGGAAAAAAAAGTCTTTGCAGCTGCAGCAGTGACCGCAGGGTCTGGATATTTTATATATTAAAAAAAGCGCAGACGACCGTCCTGAACCCGCCATGTATTGCGCAGTCACCGTTCCTCCATCTGATTAACATCGACCCGGCGGAGCAGCAGAGCCGAGCCGCCACCTGAACTATTTCCCCGTAGTTTCCATGGTTATTAAAATTTAATTAGGAATTTTCAAATTTTATTACTGCAAATTCCAGAGATAGGAACTCAATTAGTTTCTTAAAGAGAAATTCAACCTAGAATTCACTGACTTGTCCTTCTCTGTCAAGTTCATGCTGTCCCTGGGAAAGCTGAGTGGGCATCAGTACAGCTAGCAGGTGGACTGTCACCCAGTTTTCCCAGTTTTCTGTCTAGTTATGAAGCAATGCATATCTCAAAGTATGTAGGAAGGCTTTCCTCTCAGAACTTGGGGAAAGCTGGGTGTGAGCTGCTGTAACACCAACCATATAGTCACTGGCCCCATCCACATAATGAGCTGAGTGCTGGAGGACACACATGCTCAGTCACTAGTGCTGGAGGACACACATGCTCAGTCACTCTTTCCATCAACCTAATGAACCGAGTGCTGGAGCACACACATGCACATTCACTAGTGCTGGAGGACACACATGCTCTGTCACTAGCGCTGGAGGACACACATGCTCTGTCATTAGTGCTGGAGGACACACATGCTCAGTCACTAGTGCTGGAGGACACGCATGCATAGTCTCTATTGTTGGAGGACACACATGCTCTGTCACTAGTGCTGAAGGACACACATGCTCAGTCACTAGTGCTGGAGGACACACATGCTCAGTCACTAGCACTGGAGGACACAAATGCTCTCACTAGTGCTGGAGGACACACATGCTTAGTCTCTAGTGCTGGAGGACACGCATGCATAGTCTCTATTGTTGGAGGACACACATGCTCTGTCACTAGTGCTGAAGGACACACATGCTCAGTCACTAGTGCTGGAGGACACACAGGCTCAGTCACTAGTGCTGGAGGACACACATGCTCAATCACTAGTGCTGGAGGACACACATGCTCAGTCTCTGGTGCTGGAGGACACACATGCTCAGTCTCTGGTGCTGGAGGACACACATGCTCAGTCTCTAGTGCTGGAGGACACACATGCTCTGTCACTAGTGCTGGAGGACACACATGCTCAGTCACTACTAGTGCTGGAGGACACACATGCTCAGTCACTACTAGTGCTGGAGGACACACATGCACAGTCCCTTTCATAATCCACTCATCGGCCCTTATTTACTAACAGTGTTGTGTAGGTTTCTTTGTGGGTTTTAATTCCCTACAATTTATTTTCCACGGTATTTACTAAGGTTTCCCTACATTTTCCACTTTGCTTACACTTTGCTTTTCTTACACATGCTCCGATCTGTCAGGTTTTCCTCAGCTGAAATCCCCCACATTTTCTGTGGAAACCTTAGTAAATATGTTGGGTTTTTGTGAAAATGTCGGAAACACGCCCCTTTTCGGTGACCACACCTCCTTCCCCAACGGCCATGCCCCTTTTTCTTATCAAAATGTAGAGTTAGTTGGGGTTTTTCAATTCTGGCGCAAATTAGGGTGCAGACAGGGTTTGCAATAGTAAATGAGGGCCATGGAGCTAAATGCTTGAGGACACACATGCTCAGTTACTCTTTTCATCAACCTTATCAACAGAGTGCTGGAAGACACACATGCTCAGTCACTGTCCCCAATCCCCATCTATCTAATAAGCTGAGGCCTGGGGGACACACATGCTCAGTCACTAGTGCTAAAGGACACACATGCTCAGTCATTTTCCCCATCTATCTAATAGGCTGAGTGCTGGAGGACACACATGCTCAGTCACTCTCCCTATCTATCTAAAAAGCTGAGTGCTGGAGGACACACATGCTCAGTCAGTGTCCCCATCTATCTGATAGGCTGAGTGCTGGAGGACACACATGCTCAGTCAGTGTCCCCATCTATCTAATAGGCTGAGTGCTGGAGGACACACATGCTCAGTCAGTGTCCCCACAGCGTGGTTTTCTCGTTTGTGATCCTCTGGTCATTGCAGGACAACCACTTCTCCTGCAGGGGAACAAAAAAATTGACTATAGTGCCAGCTGCCAGAGGGAGAAGGAGATCTATTCTGTCCACAGCAGCACCAAGGGAGAATTGTGGAAGCAATAAAATACTGAAAAATTTGTTTTTTTTCTTTTTTTTGTTAAGCAAGAAACACCATAAATTACAAGAAACCTATGAACGACAATTACTTTTAGTATTAAAATCATTCATGTGAATTGTAATTTACATTAAACTGAACAACCACTTTACAGCACCATATGGAGGTCATTACAGCAGGTCATCCAAAAATTGTCTTGCAGCCTAAAAATACTAAAAATTCAGGATTTTTTTATTTCAAATTAGCAGTAAATCAGCGACCTGATTGGATTAACCTTAAAAAGAATGATTCCAGGAGCCTTTCCTGTCTAATTATTATCGTTACACTACAACTCCCAGCATTCTTTGCTCCGCCGGAATCTGGAACACACCTGCGACATAAAATCTCAGAAAATGTAATCCCCCTTCCCCTAAATTCTCTAAAGGTGCCAAGTGCAGTAAAAACCGTTATAGGATCCTATTCCCACTAATTCTGTTATTCCAGGTGTAGTAAGAGGCGGAATTTTGGTAAAATAAACATTCTGCGCTAAAGATTTACAGTGGCAAAAAAACGGAACACGAGGGACTCCTAAACCGGACCGTGTCTGTCAGCAGCCACATAGCAGGTGTAAGGGTGTGTGCCCAATATTGATGCCGGTCACCGCAGGGGTCACATATTTCCTAAAATAAATTTTTTTTTTAATTACCGTAGTGACTATTTTTTACAATTTCTATTTTAATATATCATTTTGAACTATTTTATAATTTTTTTTTTTTACTTTTGTATTTGTGTCGCTCTTGTTGTTTTATATTTTAATAACATTTTTAATTTGTTTTACGGTCTATTTTTGCATTCATTATGTTAGATTATAAGTTATTAGTTTGTAGTATTTCATTTATTTATTGTTCATTTATTATATTTTATGTCATTTTTATATTATTTCTTTTAATTCAATTTTACATCCTTTTTTTAACTGTTCATTTTTGCATTGATTATGTTAGATTACAAGTTTAGTTTGTAGTATTTCATTTCTTTATTTTTAATTTATTATATTTCATTTTTTATTTCATTTTTATTTTATTGATTTGAAATATATAAATGATTTCTTTTTTACTATTTATATTTGTTGAGATATAATTTTTTTATTTCATTGTATTATTCAATATAATAATTTTTTTAATCTTTTGTATTGTTATTTCTTTTAGATTTTCATAATTTTTTTTTAGGTTTTTATTTATATTATATTTTCGGCATATTACCTTGTATCAGTGGATAGAGATGAGCGAACTTACAGTAAATTCGATTCGTCACGAACTTCTCGGCTCGGCGGTTGTTGACTTTTCCTGCATAAATTAGTTCAGCTTTACGGTGCTCCGGTGGGCTGGAAAAGGTGGATACAGTCCTAGGAAAGAGTCTCCTAGGACTGTATCCACCTTTTCCAGCCCACGGGAGCACCTGAAAGCTGAACTAATTTATGCAGGAAAAGTCAGCAACTGCCGAGCCGAGAAGTTCGTGACGAATCGAATTTACTGTAAGTTCGCTCATCTCTATCAGTGGTCTTAAATTCTGGCCCTCCAGATGTTGCAAAACTTTAACTCCCAGCATGCCCGGACAGCCATTGGCTGTCCGGGCATGCTAGGAGTGAAAGTTTTGCAACATCTGGAGGGCCACAGTTTGAGACCACTGATTTTTATAAAGTATTCCCTTATAGAAGCCGCCATTGTTTCTTGTGTCAAATATGTACGGACAACTTCGGAAAAATCTATCGCTTATCCACGGCAGAAATCCTTAGTTTTCTGATGTGGATTTTCACTCTGGCGGAGTATCCGTAATTGCGCAAAAATTTCAGTTTGGCAAAGCTGAATTATGCCGGAATTCAAGCCCCATCGAGTTCAAAGGCATTTTACCCGTATTCTGCAAAATTATAAGACCAGGCTTATATATTTGTGGAATTTTCACAGCTGAAATTCCACCCACGGAAATTCTGGGTCAGTGGGATGACCGAATCCCTTTGATCATAATGCGCAGTAAATCCGGCCGAATTTCCAGCAGAATTTTCCGGCAAAATTGAAAATTCAACCCTGTGAACATAGCCTAAGGCCACGTTCACACAGTGGAATTTCCGAGTGGAATATAGCGGGGAAAAATTCAGTGCACACAGCGGAATTTCCGCGGTGGAAACATCTGCCGCAGGAATTTCGATCCGGCCTCAGCAGAAAGAAACGACATGTCAATTCTTTCTGCAGAGTCCGCTCGGAAATGCAGAGTCTGCTTCGGCTGTCCGGACATGCTGGGAGTTGTAGTTTTGCAACAGCTGGATGCACCCTGGTTAGAAAACACTGGGTTAGAGGAATATATGGTCCATTTCCCCTATGAATTGTATGTTTGGGGATTTCTCTGCGCCATTTATGTCTTATCGTTCTATGCTGTGACTAGTCTGGCATTCGGGTTTCGTGTGTGCTTTCTATGTTGTTTATTAGATACGGATACAAATTTAGTAACACATTCCAGGCTGACGATTACACAGAAATTTTAGAATTATGAAGGTCACGGCTCAGTCACGAAGAAAGATAAGCGGAAATGTGTAAACACTTATCTACTATGTGATTTTTCCCAGTGTTTCCTAACCAGGGTGCCTCCAGCTGTTGCAAGACTCCAACTCCCAGCATGCCCAGACAGCCAAAAGCCACTTTTTCCCAACCAATGTGCCTCCAGCGGTTGCCAAATTACAACTCCCAGCATGCCCGAAGAGCCTTTGGTTGGGAAACATTGACCTGCATGAGAAGAAAACCCCCAAAGGCTGTTCAGGCATGCTGGGAGTTGTAGTTTGGCAACAGCTGGAGGCACACTGGTTGGGAAGCATTGACCTGCATGAGAAGAAAACCCCCAAAATCTGTTCGGGCATGCTGGGAGTTGTAATTTTACAACAGCTGGAGGCTGTTGTAAAACTACAACTCCCAGCATGCCCGAACAGCTTTTGGGGTTTTTCTTCTCATGCATTTCAATGTTTCCCAACCAGTGTGCCTTTAGCTGTTGCAAAACTACAACTCCCAGCATGCCCAGACAGCCTTTGAGGGTCTTTTTCCAGTGCAAGTCAGTGTTCCCCCAACCAGTGTGCCTCCAGCTGTTGCACTGTTGCAAAACTACTACTCTCAGCATGCCCAGGCAGCCTTTGATGGTCTTCTTATAGTGCAATTCAGTGTCTCCCAACCAGTGTGTCTCCAGCGGTTGCAAAACTACAACTCCCAGCATGCTTCGGCTGTCCAGGAATGCTGGGAGTTGTAGTTTTGCAACAGCTGGAGGCACCCTGGTTTTCCCAAACCCTGGTCTATTACCTGTGCATGGCAGATGTCTGCACTTTTTGTTTCGCCATAAGGCAGTAATATAGTCCGCAACTCTCCAGCTATTGGGAAATTACACCTTTAGCCACCTCCAGAGCTGCATTTATAGTTCTGCTGTTTCTGTTTAAAATATGGGGGGGGGGGGGGTCATGTGACCTTCCATTTTATCTTGGTAAGTGTCCAGCTGTCATCGGAGCATGCACAGTGCACTGCTCCTTGGTTACGTGAAATCAGCAGAATTGTGAGTGCAGCTCTGGAGGTAACCACTGTAAAGTTCATAACAATAAAAGGGTTTTCCTTAAAAAATAAATAAACTATTAGGGCACATGTGTAATTACTGGACTTGCTTCCTTTTAATTGCACTGTCCTCTTTTTATGTCAAGTAGTAATAGATTGCAGCATTACTTTTCCTATACTTTACATGGGAGGGGGCTTAATTTTAAATTGAGGAAATCTTATAAAATGGCGCAATATTGTAAATTCATCTTGCATGTCGTGACCAGGGTTGTTTAGGACAATTTAACACGTGTCTATGTACTCTGGGACGTCGGCGCCATGATGTCATCACATGCAGCTGGGGCTCATAGTCAGAAAGGGACAGTGTCACATGAAGAGATGGCTTATTGTGTCCTCGTAGATGACACATTATAAATGATTATTTGTTTATATGACAGGGCGAAGAAAAATACATGTTTAAAAAGTGTCCCCTCCCCCAGTCTCATCACAAGATACCAAAAAATCAACTGATAGCAACTGTTATAGTATAAAAGTCATTAAATAGATGCTATGTGCATTACCAAAATATAATACTGCCTCCTATGTTCAAGAATATAACTACTATAATACTGCCTTCTATATACAAGAATATAACCACTATAATACTGCTCCTATATACAAGAATATAACTAGTATAATACTTCCTCCTATATACAAGAATATAACTGCTATAATACTGCTCCTATATACAAGAATATAACTACTATAATACTGCCTCCTATATACAAGAATATAACCACTATAATACTGCTCCTATATACAAGAATATAACTACTATAATACTGCTCCTATATACAAGAATATAACTACTATAATACTGCCTCCTATATACAAGAATATAACTCCTATAATACTGCTCCTATATACAAGAATATAACTACTATAATACTGCTCCTATATACAAGAATTATAACTACTATAATACTGCTCCTATATACAAGAATATAACTACTATAATACTGCTCCTATGTACAAGAATATAACTACTATAATACTGCTCCTATATACAAGAATATAACTACTATAATACTGCTCCTATATACAAGAATATAACTACTATAATACTTCTCCTATATACAAGAATATAACCTACTATAATACTACTCCTATAGACAAGAATATAACTACTATAATACTGCCCCTATATACAAGAATATAACTACTATAATACTGCCCCTATATACAAGAATATAACTACTATAATACTGCTTCCTATATACAAGAATATAACTACTATAATACTGCCTCCTATATACAAGAGTATAACTAATATAATACTGCTCCTATATACAAGGATATAACTACTATAATACGGCTCCCATATACAGGAATATAACTACTATAATACTGCCTCCTATATACAAGAATATAACTACTATAATACTGCTCCTATATACAAGAATATAACCTACTATAATACTACTCCTATATACAAGAATATAACTACTATAATACTGCTCCTATATACAAGAATATAACTACTGTAATACCGCTCCAATATACAAGAATATAACTACTATAATACTGCTCCTGTATACAAGAATATAACTACTATAATACTGCTCCTATATACAAGAATATAACTACTATAATACCACTCCTATATACAAGGATATAACTACTATAATACTGCTCCTATATACAAGAATATAACTACTATAATACTGCTCCTATATACAAGAATATAACTACTATAATACTGCTCCTATATACAAGAATATAACTACTATAATACTGCTCCTATATACAAGAATATAACTACTATAATACTGCTTCTATATACAAGAATATAACTCCTATAATACTGCCCCTGTGTTTGTAGGATTAGAGTTGTTTTATTACACTTGAGATAAGATCCTTTGGCTGGCGCTGGGCACCTCCTTGGCACTTGCCCTCCTCTTCGTACTTTATGATTTCCAGTTTCCATACCCACATTGGGATATTTCGGGGCAGGTTCATATATTTTCTTTTATTGAGATGTCTTCATGTCGGGGGGCGGTGGCACTGGATGGATGGGGTGGACGGCTCATGGCGGGCATCGCTCCATTTTTATGTAGTGGCGGATTATGGAAGTTGATATTGCTCCAGCCTGGCTCTCTATATGTTCCGCCATCATAAACACCCCTGTACCCACTGAATGGCTGGCAGCGTCAGGCGATCACTCCTCATTTATGAGAACCATAATAACCCTGTGTGGTCTGCGCAGTCCTGCGGGCACCGGCGGGCACTTAAGGCATTGTCGTCTGTGCACATTTTTTCCGTCTTTATGAGATTTACCTTGCCATAAACTTTACTGCCATCTCCATGCAGGTTGCTCTGGTATGGCGGCGCTGCCAGGTACTGTGCAGTGTGTGGGACATAAAATATTACAGCCTGATATTCCCTGTTGGCTTCTAATACTCCGTCCATGAAATGGAAACACTTTCGTGTTTCTAATGTTACCGTAATATCGGAGGCCGCGCTCCGCCCGGGTACTCCGCGCCAGGTGGACGGGTGATGGATGCTGCTCCATTATAACCAGGACGGCTAATGGATCAGAGTAGTTTACTCCAACCTGTAGCTCTCCGGCTGGTGCAAAATTACAATACCCATCATGCCTTCAGCTGTCAGGGCATGCTGGGAGTTGTAGTCTTTGGATAGGGGATAAGATGTCTAGGTGCGGGGTACCATTTTAAAGGGGTACTCCAGTGAAAAACTCTATATGAAAATAAACAGATTTGTAAATGACTTCTATTAAAAAATCATAATCCTTCCCGTACTTATCAGCTGCTGTATGCTCCAGAGGAAGTTGTGTAGTTCTTTCCAGTCTGACCTCAGTGCTCTCTGCTGCCACCTCTGTCCATGTCAGGAATCCCTATAGCAAAATCCTTATAGCAGTGGTCTTCAACCTGCGGACCTCCAGATGTTGCAAAACTACAACTCTCAGCATGCCCGGACAGCCAACGGCTGTCCGGGCATGCTGGGAGTTGTAGTTTTGCAACATCTGGAGGTCCGCAGGTTGAAGACCACTGCCCTATAGCAAACCTCTCCTGCTCCTGACTAGAGATGAGCGAACTTACAGTAAATTCGATTCGTCACGAACTTCTCGGCTCGGCAGTTGATGACTTATCCTGCGTAAATTAGTTCAGCTTTCCGGTGCTCCGGTGGGCTGGAAAAGGTGGATACAGTCCTAGGAAAGAGTCTCCTAGGACTGTATCCACCTTTTCCAGCCCACGGGAGCACCGGAAAGCTGAACTAATTTATGCAGGAAAAGTCATCAACTGCCGAGACGAGAAGTTTGTGACGAATCGAATTTACTGTAAGTTCGCTCATCTCTACTCCTGACCGTTCCTCATACAGACAGAGGTGGCAGCAGAGAGCACTGTGATAAGACGACACAACTTCCTCTGGAGCATACAGCAGCTGATAAGTACGGGAAGGATTAAGATTTTTTCAATAGAAGTAATTTACAAATCTGTTTAACTTTCTGGAACCAGTTGATATGTAAAAAAAAAAAATTGTTTTTCACTGGAATACCCCTTTAATGGAAGTTGCAGTTTTGTAACTTGTAGTTTTACAAATCAGCTGTGAGAGCATGCTGGGAGTTGTAGTTTTGCAAACTTATTATTATGCAGACTTTGGCTATCTTGGGATGCTGGGAGTTGTACTTTTGCAACATCAGGAGAGCCTCCAGGAAAGCTGAGTAACGAACGGTATTTGTGGGTTCTGTACTTGCAGCCATATTGGTCATTACTCAGCTTTCTTAAAACTTTTCTCCGCTTGGAAATTCCTTAGTGTGAATGCATCCTTGCCATTAGAAAATCTGCATCAGAAAATTCCTCTGTATAAGGGCACATTCCCACATGCCGTGTTTTGCTGCGTATTTTCTGTCGTGTATTTTCTTTCCCAATGAACTTCAAGGGGAAAGAAAATACGCAGCAGCAAAATATGGCACGTGGGATTGTGCCCTAAAAGCTGCACCAAAACAACCAGGAAAATCTGCCTGTGTGAACGGACCTTTAGGGTAATAGGGCAGTTGCAGATTTGACAAAACAGTCCAAAATATTTAAGAATCGCCTAAGGCTAGGTTCACACTGCAGAATTTCTGCCGGAGAATGAGCAGGCGGCGCTAGGACCGAGCACACTGCATTGCTGCTCCCATAGACTGCAATGCATTTCTGGGTGGATCTTTTGGGAGATCTGCTCAGAAATGCATTGCCATCTATGGGGACGGCAATGTAGTCCACGCGGTCCTAGTGCTGCCAACTCGATCTCCGGCAGAAATTAGGCCCAGAAATTCCACAGTGTGAACCTAGCCTTAAAATCCGCAGCGGATCCTGTGTGTGTGTGTGAATGCACCCTTAGCGTATGTTCACACATACTATATATACTGCAAATTTTCTGCTGCCAATTCTATTAGGCAAGGTTCACACTACGGAATTTCCTCCTCATGTAATCTCCTTACTACTGGGGTGACACACTGTAACAAACCTCCTCCTCATGTAATCTCCTTACTACTGGGGTGACACACTGTAACAAACCTCCTCCTCATGTAATCTCCTTACTACTGGGGTGACACACTGTAACAATCCACCTCCTCATGTAATCTCCTTACTACTGGGGTGACACACTGTAACAAACCCCCTCCTCATGTAATCTCCTTACTACTGGGGTGACACACTGTAACAAACCTCCTCCTCATGTAATTTCCTTACTACTGAGGTGACACACTGTAACAAACCTCCTCCTCATGTAATTTCATTACTACTGAGGTGACACACTGTAACAAACCCCCTCCTCATGTAATCTCCTTACTACTGGGGTGACACACTGTAACAAACCCCCTCCTCATGTAATCTCCTTACTACTGGGGTGACACACTGTAACAAACCTCCTCCTCATGTAATCTCCTTACTACTGGGGTGACACACTGTAACAAACCTCCTCCTCATGTAATCTCCTTACTACTGGGGTGACACACTGTAACAAACCTCCTCCTCATGTAATCTCCTTACTACTGGGGTGACACACTGTAACAATCCACCTCCTCATGTAATCTCCTTACTACTGGGGTGACACACTGTAACAAACCCCCTCCTCATGTAATCTCCTTACTACTGGGGTGACACACTGTAACAAACCTCCTCCTCATGTAATTTCCTTACTACTGAGGTGACACACTGTAACAAACCTCCTCCTCATGTAATTTCATTACTACTGAGGTGACACACTGTAACAAACCCCCTCCTCATGTAATCTCCTTACTACTGGGGTGACACACTGTAACAAACCCCCTCCTCATGTAATCTCCTTACTACTGGGGTGACACACTGTAACAAACCTCCTCCTCATGTAATCTCCTTACTACTGGGGTGACACACTGTAACAAACCTCCTCCTCATGTAATCTCCTTACTACTGGGGTGACACACTGTAACAAACCTCCTCCTCATGTAATCTCCTTACTACTGGGGTGATACACTGTAACAAACCCCCTCCTCATGTAATCTCCTTACTACTGGGGTGACACACTGTAACAAACCTCCTCCTCATATAATCACCGTACTACTGGGGTGACACACTGTAACAAACCTCCTCCTCATGTAATCTCCTTACTACTGGGGTGACACACTGTAACAAACACCCTCCTCATGTAATCTCCTTACTACTGGGGTGACACACTGTAACAAACCTCCTCCTCATATAATCTCCTTACTACTCGGGTGGCACACTGTAACAAACCCCCTCCTCATGTAATCTCCTTACTACTGGGGTGACACACTGTAACAAACCTCCTCCTCATATAATCTCCTTACTACTCGGGTGGCACACTGTAATAAACCTCCTCCTCATGTAATCACCTTACTACTCGGGTGGCACACTGTAACAAACCTCCTCCTCATATAATCTCCTTACTACTCGGGTGGCGGGGTTTATCTGAATGGCAGGTGCTTCAGATGCTGGCTAACTTTATTGCTGCGGGCAGTGCGGTGCCCCTGTCAAGAGTGCGCTCTAGGCGGCTGCCTATTTTGCCTATAGACAAAGCCCCGTCCATCCCCACATTTCAGCAATAACTTTGAGGGAGATTTATAAAATCCTGTGCTGAGGTAAAGTGGAGCAGTTGCCCATAGCAACCAATCAGATCACTACTTTCATTTTGAAAAAAAAGGCCTCTGCAAAATGAAAGAAGCGATCTGATTGGTTGCTATGGGCAACTGCTCCTGTCCTTCTCTGCGCAGGTTTTAATCTCCCCCCTTTGTTGTTTCTATAGAAACAATTATTTTCCCATTTCGGCCCCGACATGAACAAGCGTCACCGTGTGCCAGGTTGGCGTGCCGGGTTGCCCAGGCGGGTAGCACGGCGCTGTGGGGCAGGGTCAGTGGCGTGCCCCAGTCACATCTACGCTCTCTTTGTGTTGGGGATGAAAGCTTCCATTGTCAGGGATTGTCTAGTGTCAACATGGGCCGGTATTGTGGGTGCAAACACTTCCCGGGCTGTAACGCCTATCGCCCGGGGCACACCCTGTCCTGCCCATGTCTGACACCATAGATCAGTATTAGATATGGCATAATTGAGTGATCACTGGGGGGAGGGGACCCCCCACCACTCCTGAGAACATCTTAAAGGGTTACTGTCACTTTAAAAAATAAAATATGTGTCACAGGAACACCTTGAGAAGCGACCCTGACCCATCAAAAATTTTGACATATCTGCGTGACTTATCAAAAGCTTTTTAAAGTGACAGTGATTCTCCACAACAGTGTTTCCCAACCAGTGTGCCTCCAGCTGTTTCAAAACGACAATTCCCAGCATGCCCGGACAGCCTCTGGCTGTCCTGGCATGCTGGGAGTTGTTGTTTTGAAACAGCTGGAGGCACCCTAGTTAGTAAACATAAACTAGGGTTCCCTTTAATCAGCTCAGCTCTTCTGTTTACTAACTAGGGTGCCTAGAGCTGTTTCAAAACGACAACTCCCAGCATGCCCAGACAGCCTGTGAGTTGTCGTTTTGAAACAGCTGGAGGCACACTGTTTGGGAAACACTGTTGTGGAGAATCACTGTCACTTTAAAAAACTTTTGATAAGTCACGCAGATATGTCAACATTTTTGATGGGTCAGGGTCGCTTCTCGAGATGTTCCTGTGACACATTGTTTTTAAAAGTGACAGTGATTCTCCACAACAGTGTTTCCCAACCAGTGTGCCTCCAGCTGTTTCAAAACGACAACTCACAGCATGCCCAGACAGCCGAAGGCTGTCTAGGCATGCTGGGAGTTGTAGTTTTGCAACAGCTGGAGGCACTCTGGGTAGGTAACATTGTCATGTATGTATGACTGGTGGCCACATTATAAATTCTCTGCAACAGTTATGGTTAGGGTTCCCTTTAATCAGCTCAGCTCTTCTATGTTATCAGCATGCTGGGAGTTGTAGTGTTGCAACAGCTGGAGGCACACTGGTTGGGAACCACTGCTCTAAGTTAACGGTTCCACACAACTTATTTCTGGCTTTTTAATTTTTACCTAAAAAATTAAACTAAATAAAAATGATATATATATATATATATATATATATATATATATATATATATATATATATATACACATAAATAAATAAAATACCCCAAAAATTGCCCTCTCATTTTGCATTTTTTTTGGGGTTGGTTTATTTTTCGTTTTTAAATAGTGAATTTTAATCTTGGCGGGGTTTTTTTCCGCCTGCGTTTTTCTCATGACAAGTCATGTGATTCATTCACTCTTAAAGGGGTACAGAAAGTTAAACAGATTTGTAAATGACTTCTATTAAAAAATCTTTACCCTTCCAGTACTTATTAGCAGCTGTATGCCACAGAGGAAATTCTTTTCTTTTTGAATTTCTTTTTTTGTCTTGTCCACAGTGCTCTCTGCCGACACCTGATGCCCGTATCAGGAACTGTCCAGAGCAGGAGAAAATCCCCATAGCAAACCTATGCTGCTCTGGACCGTTCCTGACACGGACAGAGGTGTCAGCGGAGAGCACTGTGGACGAGACAAAAAAAGAAATTCAAAAAGAAAATTCTTCTGTAGCATACAGCTGCTAAAAAGTACTGGAAGGGTAAAGATTTTTTAATAGAAGTACTTTACAAATCTGTTTAACTTTCTGACATCAGTTCATTTAAAAAAAAAAAAAAAGTTTTCCACCGGAGTACCCCTTTAAGGATTTTGATTTAAGATTCGGGGAGAGGGGAAAAAAAAAGAACTAAATAATCGCTACATTGTCTATAGGAGAAAAATACAGATGAGATTCCCTGAAAAAAAATAAAAAAAACGCTATAGTCTCAGCACACTGCATTTTTTGAAAAAACTACCACTGAGACCCAAAAAAATAAACAAAAGCCAAAATGGGGGGAAAAAAATAAATAAATACATTTAAAAAAAGCTGCCTCCCCCCCCCCAAAAAAAAAAAAAATAAATAAATCAGGCTATCCAAGCATGCTGAGGGTTGTAGTTGGGCTTGGTATGGTAAATAACACAGCCTTGCAATTTCCCACAATGCATTGCTCTCCGGGAGCTGGAAACCAGCAGTATTCTGAATTTAGCTTTAGACCTGATTAGAGGGGGGGAAAAAAATTCCCCAAATTTCTTTGCAGATTTTTCGTGAGCTGATGAGAAGACGGTCACGCCAGATCGCCGTTCCCGTATCGCCCTCATGTATTTCCGCTGATCAGATAACTGTATTGATAGCAACTGTCCCAGAGGAGGAAATGCCCACAGCCCTGCAGCTATAGGGGACTATTGTGCCGCTCATACAGGTGTAGCAGAGCTGAACTTGTCATTTAAAGGGGTACTCCGGTGGAAAACCTTTTTTTTTGTTTTTAATGAACTGGTGCCAGAAAGTTAAACAGATTTGTAAATGACTTCTATTAAAAAATCTTAACCCTTCCAGTACTTTTTAGCGGCTGTATGCTACAGAGGAAATTCTTTTCTTTTTGAATTTATTTTTTGTCTTGTCCACAGTGCTCTCTGCGGACACCTCTGTCCGTGTCAGGAACTGTCCAGAGCAGCATAGGTTTGCTTTGAGGATTTTCTCCTGCTCTGGACAGTTCCTGATACGGACAGAGGTGTCAGCAGAGAGCACTGTGGACAAGACAAAAAAGAAATTAAAAAAAGAAAAGAATTTCCTCTGTAGCATACAGCTGCTAAAAAGTACTGAAAGGGTAAAGATTTTTTTTAATAGAAGTCATTTACAAATCTGTTTAACTTTCTGGCACCAGTTGATTTAAAAAAATAAAAAATGTTTTTCACTGGAGTACCGCTTTAACGTTCTCAGGGGTTGCATCATCTTAGAGGTAGTTGGCAGCCCTGCATCCACCAAAGAACTCACTAAGCTCTGCTACACCGACATACCAGCGTCTCATACTATTTTATTGCTTTTTTTTTTAAATGGACAGATTATGTAAAAGCTAAATTGCAAACTCAACTCTGCTACCCCTGAATTGGTTGCTTTGGCTCGGTGATAACTCCCTGAGTTTATATAACAGTTCTGGTACTTACAGTCCTAGATGAAATGACCAATAAAATATATGGCAGCGCATCATTGCGAGATGACTCACTCAGCTCAGCTACACCTTCAACTGCTATATACCTGCAGTACAACTATGTGGCTTAAAGGGGTACCCGGTGGAAAACTTTTTTATTTTTTTTTATTTTTTTTTAATCAACTGGTGCCAGAAAGTTATACAGATTGGTAAATTACTTCTATTGAAAAATCTTAATCCTTCCAGTACTTATCAGCTGCTGTAGGCTCCAGAGGAAGTTGTGTCGTTCTTTCCAGTCTGACCACAGTGCTCTCTGCTGCCACCTCTGTCCATGACAGGAACTTTCCACAGCAGGAGCAAATCCCCATAGCAAAGCTCTCCTGCTCTGGACAGTTCCTGACATTGACCACAGTGTTCTCTGCTGACACCTCTGTCTGGAAAGAACTACACAACTTCCTCTGTAGTATGAGAAGTACTGGAGCAGCAGCAGCTGATAAGTACTGGAAGGATTAAGATTTTTTTTAATAGAAGTCATTTAAAAATCTGTTTAACTTTCTGGCACCAATTGATTTAAAAATTATTTTTTGTTTTTGTTTACGCCTTTAAGTCTCTAAACTGTGAACCTCCAGCTGTTGAAAAACTACAACTCCCAGCCTGCCCTGACAGTCAATGATATAGGGAGCTGTCTGTTGGGCTCTTTATCCTTAAGAGTAGTGTTTTTCCAAACAGTGTGCCTCCAGCTGTTGCAAAACTACAACTCCCAGCCTGCCCTGACAGCCAATGATATAGGGAGCTGTCTGTTGGGCTCTTTATCCTTAAGAGTAGTGTTTTTCCAAACAGTGTGCCTCCAGCTGTTGCAAAACTACAACTCCCAGCATGCCCGGACAGCCGTTGGCTGTCCGGGCATGCTGGGAGTTGTAGTTTTGCAACAGCTGGAGGCACACTGTTTCGGAAACACTGCTTTAGAGAAACCAACAGATATTGACATTTTTGTTTTGGCTTCTTCTGGATCCACATGATGAATTTATAGGCTGCATTACCACATTGACCACCAGGGGCAGCACTCAATCACGATACTATTGGATGTCTTGTCTGTTGTAAAGTTTATATATATTTTTTTCTATTGAAGTCTTTATACACTGACACCTTGTGGTCATTGTTAATACTGAACCCTATTTTTTTGTGCTGTTGAAAAAGCATTGTGGGATGTTTTTATTGTTTTTTATAATGCAGCATAATGTAGAGGTTCTTGTGTATGTCCTGTGCTTACCTGTGTTAGCTGATGTGGCAGGCATGGAATAGATTTCATGTTGGGATCACATAGAATCACTGAAAGGACTTGATATTGCTGCCTACATTTCCCTTGAATTCCCTGAGGGTGTGGCGTTTGATTACTGCACCTGTTTTCTAATCAGGCTCCTAATGCTGGAGATCACCCAGGTGAACTCATAAGTGAACATTTGACATACTTGGTTGTGGGTTGTGTTCACATGTTGAACTTTTACTGCATTTTAGCCGCTTCTGCAGCAATTTTGTTCAGCCAATGGCTGTCTGGGCATGCTGGGAGTTGTAGTTTTGCAATACCGAGGCTGCTTCTTTTATTTATAGCAAAAAAAATAATTATTTTTTTTCGTTTTGTAGATTTAATTTTGACACAAAAAAAAAATGCACGTAAACACCCAGTGTGAACATTCCCTTATGGCCCTCACTCCCCTTGTGTCTTACATCCTTGCGATACAATGTATCCGAGCCTCCGTTTTGGTTTGTTACATTGATTCCTCCACCCGATTGTAACTTCTTCGTAAATTCCCCATAAAGCTCTGAGTAAGACGTATCCCGCGGCCTTGCTGCGCGCATTTTACGGCGCCCAGTGGAACCTGTATCTACATCCTGGACTATAATGTGATTTATAGGAAGGAAAGAGGTTTTCCGCACTGGCGGCGAGACGGCGTTATCCCAGCTGCGCCGCCGACACCCGCGCTTAACGGAGGCGATGATATCATGGCGTCATGAAAGCTGCGGATGTGCGGGGACCCGGCTTTTAACTGGATTCATCACCTCGATGTGACTGAGACCAGAGGATGGAGCCCTGGGATACGCAGACTATTACTCCTCACCTGTGATGTGCTGCAGCCACTGCAGACCAGTAAAAGATAATGGAGTCATTCAAAATTCTATTCAACTGTTTTGTATATCTGTGTCTAGGAAAGCTGGGTGACAACCAACATTGCTGCCCACCATAATCAGAGAGGTTGTCCCCAGCTTTCCTGCAGCCCTGAAAGAAAATAAGCTATTCCGTTCTATGGGGTGTATCCCTTTGGAAAAAGAAGTGTTCCATTCAGGAGCCTCGGAAAGCTGGGTGACAGGCAAGAGTACTGCCTATCATTATAGCTACCACAGATGTTGTCCCCTAGCTTTTCTGAAAGCAAATGGCATAAGCTATACTGCACTATGGAAGGTATCACTGCATCAGTATGAGTGCCATTCTGGAGCTTGAGAAAGTTGGTTACTAACCAACATTGATGCCTTGCAGTATGTCTACTAGACAGGTTGTCCCCAGCTTTTTATATAGTCCTGGGAGCACAAAAATCACGGCACTGTAGGATGGATCGCTGCATGACTACAGTAGTAAAGTTGATATTCTAAAGCCTGGGAAAGCTGGGTGACAACCAACATTGCTGCCTACCAGTATATCTACTACACAGGTTGTCTCCAGCTTTTACAGAGTCCTGAAAGCACAATGTTAGCTATATATTGCACTGTTGGGTGGAGCACTACATGACTAGTAAGGTTGCCATTTGGGAGACTGGGAAAGTTGTGTGACAGCCAACATTGCTGCCTTACATTATACTTTATGTTCTACAGAGGGTGTCCTCAGCTTTCACAGAGTCCTGAAAGTACATCAAATTAGCTACACTGCACCAAGAGATGTATAACTGCATGACTACGGTTACCATTCAGGAGACTAGAAAAGCTAGGTGACAATCATCTTAGCTGCCTATAATCACAGAGTTTGTCCCTTTGCTTTCAGGAGGGAAGGAAAGCAAAGTAAATGCATTATACTGTGCTGTTGGATGTTTCACTACTTGATCAGTAAGAGTGCCATTCAGGAGCCTGGGAAAGCTGGCTAACAACCAACATTTCCTATCATTATAGCTACCACAAAGGTTTTTTCCCCCCCCAGCTTTCTTAGAGCCCTGAAAGCAAACTGTGCCTTGTGATGTATTAATGTATTAACTAGTAATGATATCATTCGGGTGCCTGGGACAGCTGGGTGACAACATTGCTGTGTACCATAATAGCTACTACAGAGGTTTTTTTCCAGCTTTCCTAGAGCCATGAAAGCACACTGGATGAGTTATACTGCAACATGGAATGTAGCAACACATGGCTAGTCAAGCTTGCCATTCAGGAGCTTGGGAAAGCTTGTGTGACCATATCGAAAAAAAAGAAAGTGCAAATCAATGTAATTAATATTCATTATGTCTTTTTTTTATTTTTTTCAGTTGAACGAGAAAATGTGCAGAAGAGAACGTTCACCCGATGGATCAACCTGCACCTAGAGAAGGTAATCTGCTATAAACACTGCACGTTGCAAAACTACAACTCCCAGCATGCCCGGACAGCCTTTGGCTGTCCGGGCATGCTGGGAGTTGTAGTTTTGCAAAGCTTGTTGGAAAACACTGCATGCAGTGAATGCAGCTTTGGATGTAACTGGAGTTCAAGACATGATCATTTCTGTCCACTAGGGGCGCTGTTTCATTAAA
Organism: Hyla sarda; assembly: GCF_029499605.1. Taxonomy (NCBI): domain Eukaryota; kingdom Metazoa; phylum Chordata; class Amphibia; order Anura; family Hylidae; genus Hyla; species Hyla sarda. Next base: position 15,083,776 of record NC_079199.1, read on the forward strand.
TCTTATCTGAAAAAAAAAATTTTTTATGGCTAATATATATACATATATATATATATATATATATATATATATATATATATATATATATTTATACAGTATGTGTTATATCTAATGGCCTTACTGTTATGCCTAATGGCCACTTTATTAGGCACACTTGTCCAATGGCTGGTTAACCCAAATAGCTAATCAGCCAATCACATGGCATTAACTCAATGCATTTAGGCATGCAGATGCAGTCAGGACAACTTGCTGAAGTTTAAAGGGGTACTCCCGTGAAAAACCTTTTTTTTATTTATTTATTTATCTATTTTTAAATCAACTGGTGCCAGAAAGTTAAACAGATTTGTAAATTACTTCTATTAAAAAAAATCTTAATCCTTCCAGTACATTTTAGGGGCTGTATACTACAGAGGAAATACTTTTTTTTTTTTTTTTCTCTTCTGTCATGGCCACAGTGCTCTCTGCTGACACCTCTGTCAATGTCAGGAACTGTCCAGAGCAGGAGAAAATCCCTATAGCAAACATGCTGCTCTGGACGGTGCCTAAAATTGACAGCAAAGGTCAGCACAAAGCACTGTGGTCATGAAAGAAGAGAAATCCAAAAAGAAAATAATTTCCTCTGTAGTATAGAGCCCCTACAAAGTACTGGAAGGATTAAGATTTATGAATGGAAGTAATTTACAAATCTGAATAGTAGTGAGATGGGAAAGGAGGTATAGTAGTGTCCATATGGCCGGTAGAAGCACGCATTCACACGTGAAACTGCCGGCGTAGCATCCGGGCGCCATTATACCTGCGCTGATGCTGTTATCCAGCTACCCGTTAACCGGACCCCTACATCTACACTTGGTGAGTGCACGTATGTTTTCTTCCTTGTATTATAATTTACAAATCTGTTTAACTTTCTGGCACCAGTTGATTTGAAAAAAAAAAAGTTTTCCACGGGAGTACCCCTTTAATCCGAGCATCAGAATAGAGGAAGGTATTCTAGTGACTTTGAACATGGCATGGTTGTTGGTGCCTGATGGGCCTCTGTGGGGTTTACAGAGAATGGCCAGAAAAAGAGAAAATATTGTGTGAAGGAAAATGGATTGTTGGTGTCAGAGGAGAATGGGCAGACTGGTTCAAGAGGCAACAGTAACTTAAATAACCACTGGTTACAACCAAGGTCTGCAGAATACCATCACTGACCGCACAACACGTCCAACCTTTAGGGTGCGTTCACACGGGCGTATTTGTCAGCGGATCCGTAGCTGCGGATCCGCTGACAAAGGCCCCTAAAGTGCTGCCCTCTTTGTGCCTGCTAATAGCGACAATCCGCCGCTACCAGCAGACACACTGGTATGTGCGAGTCGCAGTGTATCCGCACATCCCGCACATCGCGGCAGCTCCCCCGGCTCCCTGAGCTACACAGAGAGCGGCCGCGATGTGTGCGAGTACACTGCAGGGTAACTCTCACATCGCAGTGTGTCTGGTGGTAGCGGTGGATTGCCGCTATTAGCAGGCACAAAGAGGGCAGCACTTTAGGGGCCTTTGTCAGCAGATCCGCAGCTGGAGGAACTGTGTGATGTCATCATGTCCATATGGAGGAACTGTGTGATGTCATCATGTCCATATGGAGGAACTGTGTGATGTCATCATGTCCATATGGAGGAACTGTGTGATGTCATCATGTCCATATGGAGGAACTGTGTGATGTCATCATGTCCATATGGAGGAACTGTGTGATGTCATCATGTCCATATGGAGGAACTGTGTGATGTCATCATGTCCATATAGGGGAACTGTGTGATGTCATCATGTCCATATGGAGGAACTGTGTGATGTCATCATGTCCATATGGAGGAACTGTGTGATGTCATCATGTCCATATGGAGGAACTGTGTGATGTCATCATGTCCATATGGAGGAACTGTGTGATGTCATCATGTCTATATGGAGGAACTGTGTGATGTTATCATATCCATATGGAGGAACTGTGTGATGTCATCATGTCCATATGGAGGAACTGTGTGATGTCATCATGTCCATATGGAGGAACTGTGTGATGTCATCATGTCCATATGGAGGAACTGTGTGATGTCATCATGTCTATATGGAGGAACTGTGTGATGTCATCATGTCTATATGGAGGAACTGTGTGATGTCATCATATCCATATAGAGAACTGTGTGATGTCATCATGTCCATATGGAGGAACTGTGTGATGTCATCATGTCCATATGGAGGAACTGTGTGATGTCATCATGTCCATATGGGGGAACTGTGTGATGTCATCATGTCCATATGGGGGAACTGTGTGATGTCATCATGTCCATATAGAGAACTGTGTGATGTCATCATGTCCATATAGAGAACTGTGTGATGTCATCATGTCCGTATGAAGGAGAAATCTCTGAGGAATGTTTCCAGCACCTTCTAGAACAGTGTTTCCCAACAAGTGTTCCTCCAGCTGTTGCAAAACTACAACTCCCAGCATGCCCGGACAGCCGTTGGCTGTCCGGGCATGCTGGGAGTTGTAGTTTTGCAACAGCTGGAGGCACCCTGGTTGGGAAACACTGTTGTAGAAAGTATAAAGGGGTCCATCCAACCCGGGCCTATTAAGGTGTCCCTAATAAAGTGGCCAGTGAGTGTATATCACAATGGACGTTCATCACTGTATAACTCCTGCCCTCTTTCCTCGGCCTCCCTCCCGTTCCTGTTGCTCAGGGGTTTGAGGCTGTGCGGTGTGCGGCTCTGTGCCGCTGTCTACCTGTCGCTGACGGCTGTCAGGGGTTTTATGAAGTATTTGGCTTCTGTAAAAGCCATTAGTGATGGGATGATCATTAGATCATGCATAACCCAGGGCTCTGCTCCTTCTCCCATACAGGCCCCTGGGCCCTCAGGAACGTCGCCGGCACAAGACTTGTTTTGTTTGGATACATTTAAATAAAAAAAATAAAAAAAGCGAATTTTTTTTTCTTCGCCGCTGGCTGGCCCAGTCCCCTCCCCTGTCACCTCTGGTACCCTTCAGCTGTCAAGTGAAATCATTTATTGGAACTTCTTACACTGGGGATCGGCCGGAGCCAAAAACTCCTTTTGCTTCTATTGGCCGCAGTGATGAAATGGAACATAAAGGAGCATTGAGCATCCGTTCGGGGATTCCAGCCGGACGGCTTGTTAAAAGGGGTGAAGGAGTTAATAACTCTCCGGGAATCGGCGCAGGAAGAGACGGGGCAGTTGGGGGTCTGCGGGGTCCGGGAGCGCCTGTGGTCGCCAAAAACGCACTTGTTCAATGGTGTTCAACCTGTGGGTCTGAGATTGTTGGGAAACTACAACTCCCAGCATGACTTGGCAGCCTGCAGTTCTATGGGGTCTAACCTGTGGGTTTGCGGCTGTTCTGGAACTGCTGCAAAACTACAACTCCCAGCATGCCCTGGCTGCCTGCAGTTCAATAAGGCACATCGATAGGTTTCAAACTACTGCAAAACTATAACTCCCAGCATGCCCTGGCAGTCTGCGGTTCAATGAGGCCAAACGATAGGTCACCAATTACTGCTAAACTACAACTCCCAGCATGCCCTGGCAGGTTGTAGTTCAGTAGTGGTAAACCAGTGGGTCTCCAGTTATTGCAAAACTACAGCTCCCAACATGTCTGTAGTCTGTCTGTGATTCTGCCGGTGCTTCAGAACTACAAGTCCCAGCATACCTTGGCAGCCTGCAGTTCACTGGGGTCTAATCTGTGGTTTTCCAGCTATTGTAAAACTGATGCAGAACTACAATTTCCAGCAAGCCCTGGCTGCCTGCGGTTCAATAAGGCCAACCTATAGGTCTCCAACTACTGCAAAACTACAACTCCCAGCATGCCTAGTAGTCTATAGATCATTGGGGTCCAACAAGTGATTCTCCAGGTGCTGCAGAACTACAACCCCCAGCATGTCCTGGTACCCTACAGTCCAGTAATGTCCAACATGTAAGCCTCCTGCTGCTGAACAACTACTACTCCCAGTATGCTGTGAAAGCCTGCGGCTCGATGTTGTCCAACTGGTGGTGGTGGGGAACTACATCTTCAAGCATGCCCTGTGCAGCCTATGGATTTAGTGATGTTCAACCTGTTGGTCTTCAGCTGCTGCAGAACTACAACTTCCAGCATGCACAGTCTCTGGGCATAATGGCGGCCATATTGGTTGACACCCAGCTTTCCCAGAAATGCGCGGCCGGATGACTATGCTGCCCTGACACATTTTCCAGCGTCTGCGGAGTCTCACTTTCGCTAATAGCTTCTCACCCTCCCCCCCCCCCGGACCCCCAACCTCCTGGACTCTGTCATCTACGGGGTCTCTGCACTGAGGCTCATTTACCCCGTGTTTACCCGAGTGTCACAGGACATTATCGGAGGCCGTCGCCCGGGACAGTGATTGATCGCATTAAAAGCCGCCATATTTAGCGTGGTAAACCGACCGTGTCAGCCGGCGGTCTGGGCTATGTGAGAACTCCGACATCTCCGCCGGGCAGTCTTATGGTAGAACTGTTTACATCACAGGCGTGGGGGTATATCGCGGAATACACGCCGAAAACCGAGGGAAAACATTAGCAAGGTGTCGGAAAAATAATCCGCCATAGTTCCATGATGAACGAGTCGGGTAGGCCCATTAACCCCTCGACTTCAAGGAGCCGTGCAGTCCTATGTAAATACAGCTCCGTCACAGGATAATGGAAAGTTCTGGATTGTCGCCGTTTTCAAGATTTCTGCTCAATGTCAGTGAACGGGGAACTTTCTTGCACATATCCAGGGGCTTCTAACCCTAAGACTACTCACAGCTGAGGTTTTGTTACAATTGTATCCAGTCCAAATTATGGTTGAGGTAAACGGCCTGAACTCCGGACTGATACATTTAATACACTGGGGGAAGTGTTTTTTCCAATAAGTGTGCCTCCAGCAGTTGCAAAACTACAACTCCCAGCATGCCCGGACACTATACTGGAGGACATATTCAAAAGGAGATTAGCTGGAGACTGGTAGAGACTCAACCCTCCTTTCTTATTCAGAACACATGAACACTCCACTAAGCTGAGCGTGCATGTGTGCAGAGGGATAGGGAGAGAAAGCTGTTGGCCAAACAAGCATTCAGAGATGGGTATCATATTCGCCAGTGTTTCCCGAACTTTGTGCCTCCAGCTGTTGCAAAACTACAACTCCCAGCATACCCGGATAGCCAACGGCTGTCCGGCCATGCTGGGAGTTGTAGCTTTGCAACAGCTGGAGGAACCCTGGTTGGGAAACACTGAGGAATGTTTCCAGTACCTTCTAGAACAGTGTTTCCCAACCAGGGTTCCCCCAGCTGTTGCAAAACTACGACTCCCAGCTTGCCCGGACAGCCAACGGCGGTCCGGGTATGCTGGGAGTTGTAGTTTTGCAACAGCTGGAGGCACAAAGTTCAGGAAACACTGGCGAATCTCTGAGGAATGTTTCCAGCACCTTCTAGAACAGAGATTCACCAGTGTTTCCCGAACTTTGTGCCTCCAGCTGTTGCAAAAGTACAACTCCCAGCATGCCCGGACAGCCTTTGGCTGTGTGGGCATGCTGGGAGTTATAGTTTTTCAACAGCTGGAGGTACACTGGTTGGGAAACACTGTATTGGGGGACTTATTTAAAAGGAAATAAGCTAGAGACTGGTAGAGGCTCACCCCTCCTTTCTCCATTCACAACACATGAACACTCCGCTAAGGTGAGCGTGCATGTGTGCGAAGGGATAGGGAGAGATAGCTGTGGGTCGAACAAGCATTTGGCCAATGGCTATCAAATGCGCCTGTGTTTCCCAACCAGTGTGTCTTCAGATGTTGCAAAGCTCCAAAGGCTGTCTGGGCATGCTGGGAGTTGTAGTTTTACTACAGTTGAGAAACAGTGCGCTTGCGGAGGCGCTTTCAAAAGGAATCATGTCAGTGATATTTACACAGCTTTTGGCTGTCCGGGCATGCTGGTAGTTGTAGTTTTGCAACAGCCGGAGGCACCCTGATTGGGAAACACTGGTCTATAGGACATATACATATATATATATATATATATATATATATATATATATATATATATATATATATAGAATGGGAACTTAAAGGGGTACTCCAGTGGAAAACTTTCTTTTTTTAATGAACTGGTGCCAGAAAGTTAAACAGATTTGTAAATGACTTCTATCAAAAAATCTTTACCCTTCCTGTACTTTTTAGCAGCTGTATACAACAGAGGAAATTCTGTTCTTTTTCAATTTCTTTTTTGCCCTGTCCACAGCGCTCTCTGTTGACACCTGATGTCCATATCAGGAACTGTCCAGAGCAGGAGAAAATCCCCATAGCAAACCTGTGCTGCTCTGGACAGTTCATGATACGGGCATCAGGTGTCAGCAGAGAGCACTGTGGACAAGACAAAAAAGAAATTCAAAAGGAACAGAATTTCCTCGGTAGCGTACAGCTGCTAAAAAGTACTGGAAGGGTAAAGATTTTTTAATAGAAGTAATTTACAAATCTGTTAAACTTTTTGGCACCAGTTGACTTATAAAGACCTAAAAAAAAAATGTTTTCCAACGGAGTATCCCTTTAAGACCTAAGTAGGACTAAAAATACTAAGACGGAGGTCAAAGGTCATCAATCTTATTTCTGAGCGTTCGTGTCCCTCTTTGTAAATTCCATTTGCAGAAACAAACATATTTTCCTGGCGAGCGCGGCGCGGCCCGGGGCTGTTTTTTTCTTTATATTCACTGATATAGATCCAGATGCCAGAATAGACGATGATTTATTCCAACAACATTAAAGAGAATCCGTCTTCGGAGGAGGAATAGGACGATTAAGACGTAAAGTCAATAACGAGGCTCCTCCGGTGACGACTTCTGAAGGTTTCTTATCAGCATCTTATAGAAATTCCCAAGAAAGAGGAAAGCACTCGAGAGATGAGGACGTCTTCAGAATCCAACAAACGCCATGTGATCCGATATGTGCAGCATTGTATCTCTGAGGGACCGGCGGAAAAGCTTTCATGGGGCCCCAAGGCAATCGCCAAACCTGGGCCCCCCATAACTGGTGCTCAAATAACATCCCTCTGTATCTCTATGGGATAGGGCCAAAGCCTAAAAGGGGTACTCCGATGGAAAACTTTTAATTATTATTTTTTTTTAATCAACTGGTGCCAGAAAGTTAAACAGATTTATAAATTTATTTATATTTATCTTAATCCGTCCAGTACTTATTAGCTGCTGAATACTACAGAGGAAATTATTTTCTTTTTGGAACACAGAACTCTCTGCTGACATCATGACCACGGTGCTCTCTGCTGACATCAGGTGAACATCTTGTGGTCAGGGACACCCAGTAAAAGAGCTATGGATGATCAGTCAGGTCTGAGCATGCATGGTGCGGAGCTGCTATGGCACACTGGTTCCTTATCGGCATGGACCAAACCAAAATCCCTGCTTGGAACGGGGCATACCAAGTTATAAAGGATCGGTCAGGTGTTTAGAACAGCGGGGGATTTGTAACTATGTGACGCCTCCTGTCGTGTTGGTAACACTGTCTCCATTGTTCTTGCAGTGCAATCCTCCCCTGGAGGTGAAAGATTTGTTTTTGGATATTCAAGATGGCAAAATCCTGATGGCGCTACTGGAGGTGCTGACCGGGCAGAGTCTGGTGAGTGATCACTGATACTGGGGTCAAAGGTCAGGCTAGACTGTGTACCAAAAAGTATTGAAATTTTACAGTACACTTCAATGTATCCTCTTCATCGCGCACAGTGGTCTCCAAACTGTGGCCCTCCAGATATTGCAAAACTACAGCTCCCAGCATGCCCGGACAGCCGTTGGCTGTCCGGGCATGCTGGGAGTTGTAGTCTTGCAACATCTAGAGATGCTGTTAGGAAATCTTATTTTACATTTTCTTTTTCAGCTCCACGAGTACAAGTCATCGACTCACCGGATCTTCCGCCTCAACAATATAGCCAAAGCACTGAAGTTCCTGGAAGATAGTAACGTGAGTAACTACTAGATGTAATGTAATGTATGTACACAGTGACCCCACCAGCAGAATAGTGAGTACAGCTCTGGAGTATAATACAGGATATAACTCAGGATCAGTACAGGATAAGTAATGTAATGTATGTACACAGTGACCTCACCAGCAGAATAGTGAGTACAGCTCTGGAGTATAATACAGGATATAACTCAGGATCAGTACAGGATAAGTAATGTAATGTATGTACACAGTGACCTCACCAGCAGAATAGTGAGTACAGCTCTGGAGTATAATACAGGATATAACTCAGGATCAGTACAGGATAAGTAATGTAATGTATGTACACAGTGACCTCACCAGCAGAATAGTGAGTACAGCTCTGTAGTATAATACAGGATATAACTCAGGATCAGTACAGGATAAGTAATGTAATGTATGTACACAGTGACCCACCAGCAGAATATTGAGTACAGCTCTGGAATATAACACAGGATATAAGATCAGTACAGGATAAGTAATGTAATGTATGTACACAGTGACCTCACCAGCAGAATAGTGAGTACAGCTCTGGGGTATAATACAGAATATAACTCAGGATCAGTACAGGATAAGTAATGTAATGTATGTACACAGTGACCTCACCAGCAGAATAGGGAGTACAGCTCTGGAGTATAATACAGGATATAACTCAGGATCAGTACAGGATAAGTAATGTAATGTATGTACACGGTGACCTCACCAGCAGAATAGTGAGTACAGCTCTGGGGTATAATACAGGATATAACTCAGGATCAGTACAGGATAAGTAATGTAATGTATGTACACAGTGACCTCACCAGCAGAATAGTGAGTACAGCTCTGGGGTATAATACAGGATATAACTCAGGATCAGTACAGGATAAGTAATGTAATGTATGTACACAGTGACCTCACCAGCAGAATAGTGAGTTCAGCTCTGTAGTATAATACAGGATATAACTCAGGATCAGTACAGGATAAGTAATGTATTGTACGGTATGTATACAGTGACCCACCAGCAGAATATTGAGTACAGCTCTGGAGTATAATACAGGATATAACTCAGGATCAGTACAGGATAAGTAATGTATGTACACAGTGATCTCACCAGCAGAATAGTGAGTACAGCTCTGGGGTATAATACAGGATATAACTCAGGATCAGTACAGGATAAGTAATGTAATGTATGTACACAGTGACTCCGCAGTATATAGTAGATCCATTGACTTTGTGCGCTGAGTTCGCTCTGTGATCGCCTCTGACTTTTCAGTCACTAATCGGATTTATGGGGTTTAGCCGCCTCCTTGATTCAGAATAAAGTTTTTAAGCCGGGGATGTGGACACATTCCAGATTACAGAGACATATTGAGGCGGCTCTGGGCTTTATGGTTTGTGTTTTTGATTCTTATAAAGGTTCATTGTGATCCCGGGGGCTCAGGATACGTCGGTTCAGTGACATCATCTGCTCTCAGAATTTTCCATGAATGTTTTTCGTCTGTGACTTGCAGTGACCTAATAGACTGTGTATTTCCTGTAGGTGAAGCTGGTCAGCATTGACGCTGCGGAGATCACAGATGGAAACCCCTCGCTGGTCCTCGGCCTCATCTGGAACATCATCTTGTTCTTACAGGTAGATCGGCAGCACCTTCCATAGTTCTTCTGTATTGGTTTTCAAAAAGAAATTTCCAGTTTTCAATAAATAAAATTAGAAGTTCTGCATCTTTCTCAAGATCTCTGCTTGCTGTCAATTCATGGCAGCATTCATATTTAAAGGGGTACTCCAGTGGAAAACTATTTTTAAAATCATCTGGTGCCAGAAAGTTAAACAGATTTGTAAATTACTTCTATTTAAAAATCTTATTCCTACCAGTACTTATCAGCTGCTGTATGCTCATGAGGAAATTGTGTAGTTCTTTCCAGTCTGATCACAGTGCTCTCTGCTGACACCTCTGTCCATGTCAGGAACTGTCCAGAACAGGAGAGGTTTGCTGTGGGGATTTTCTCCTGCTCTGGACAGTTTCTTACATGGACAGAGGTGTCAGCAGAGATCACTGTGGTCAGACTGAAAAAAAATTTAAGAAAAGAACTTCCTGTGGAGCAGGAGCTGATAAGTACTGGAATGATTAAGAATTTTTAATAGAAGTAATTTACAAATCTGTTTGACTTTCTGACTCCCTTTGATTTAAAAAAAAATGTTTTCCTGCCTTTGGCTGTCCAGGTATCCTGGGAGTTGTAGTTTTGCAACAGCTGGAGGCACCCTGGTTAGAAAACACTGATCCAGTGGCTAAAAATCTCTACACACCTAGCATTATAACACATCAGCTGCACAAATCTCTCCATTGTCCTGTTTTTCTATAATGGATCAGTGCAGGTGAAATGTATCTGTCTGGAGATCTGGAAGGATTGTATAGACTGTTACCACTGTAACAAACCCTCAGCTGTGAAAAGCATCAGGTCAGGATAGGTTTTAGCCTGTGGATATAAACAGGTATGTTACAGTTCCTTGACAACAAGCAGTGATCTTGAAAATGGTGAAGAACTGAAACAAAAAAAAAAACATTAGAAAGTTGCAGAATTTTTCATTGTACATTGATATAGCCAATACAGAAGGGAATTGATTTTATATAATAAAAATAATAATCATAACAACATTACTTCTAATAATAATACATAATACATAAATAATAAATTATTATTATTATTAAGTGATAATTACAACAATACACATAATGATAATAATAATGATGATAAATACAACAATAATAACAATAATACTATACATTATAAATAATAATTATTATTATGTTATTATTAAGAACAGTAGTAGTTTATTATCATTGTTGTTATTATAAATTCATTCATCGTTGAAAATTTTGTTCTGAAAAAGTTGACATATGAATTGCTGCAATAAAGGATTTTGTCCAAATGACAAAGACAGCGCCACACCTGTCCACAGGTTGTGTTTGGTATTGCAGCTCAGCCCTATTCACTTCAATGGAGCTGAGCTGCAATACCAGACACAACCTATGTATTGGTGCGGTGTAGCTATTACTAAGGCTGGGATCACATCGCCGATTCCATTTAGTACAAGCAAACAGAGCATGCCGGACCGCTGCCAGACACCAACGGAGCCCGACAGACCCTATTTACTTTAATGGGAGTCCATCGGCTTTTCTCCTCGTGTCCGCTCAGGACTCTGCCTCCGACGCAGGTGTGAACCTAGACTTAGTGATACATATGAACAGTTATGTGAAACGCGTTAGTGCTCTTTGTTGTCTATTAAGAATTATGATACATTGTGTCTGAGGGGTCGAGTACGACAACCGGATTTTCTCTTCGGTCCATGAATCCTTTTGTAACTTAAAATGCATCAACGCTCTTCATTGTGCACTTGGGATGTTTTTGTTTGTTTTTTGTGTTACTTTACTTGAAACTGGATTAATGAAACCAACATTTTAACAGGAACAGTAAGCGCTGGCTCCTTCCCACATAAGCCGGGACCCCCACCGCCACAGCGCCCATCTGTCGGGATTTCTCTCCTTCACTTTTCCCGATGACATTGAGCCACAGCACAACATGTGTAATCCCGGCCTATGTCAGTACAGACCCATTCGCACTATGACCGATGCACCCACTACGTGCCCCCTGCATTGCCAATTGGACAATTTGCCCAATTGGCATGTATCATGATACCCCTCTGCACTTGATGTGGGCACTTTCACAGAGTTTGACCTTTAAAGTAGTGTTTTCCAACCAGGGTGCCTCCAGCTGTTGCAAAACTACAACTCCCAGCATGCCAACGGCTGTCCAGTCATGCTGGGAGTCATAGTTTTGCAACAGCTGGAGGCACACTCATTGGGAAAACACTGACCTGCACTATAAGAAGCCCCCCCCCCCCAACAGCTGCCTGGGCATGCTGGTAATTGTAGTTCTGTAACAGCTGGAGGCACACCGATTGGGAAACACTTACATGCACTATTAGAAGACCCCCCAAAGGCTACCTGGGCATGCTGGGAGTTATAGTTTTGCAACAGCTTGAGGCACCTTGGTCGGGAAACACTAGTATAGGGACACATACTATTGACTGGGGGAATGGTAACTCCCAGTTGTCAGTTTATTTACACCTTTTTCAGGAGGAATTAGAGGGGAACAGCACAACACAGAGCTATAAGATTAAGATTTTTCTTAATAGATGGGGGGGGGGGGGGTTCTTTATAGACAAGGAGGGTGCCAGCTGCTATCAGCAGCCAGGACTCACGCTGATGGCTGGCATTTAACCCCTTAAGATCAGTGTTTCCCAACCAGTGTGTCTCCAGCTGTTGCAGAACTACAAGTCTCAGCATGCTGGGAGATGTAGTTTTGGAATAGCTGGAGGCACCCTGGTTAGGAAACACTGCCATAGGGTTTGATGCAGTCCATGACTATAATTGCCACCCTGCCCTATAACGCCCTCTCTGTGCTTCCTCGTTACATTGTATGGCTCCCTTGTCACGTTCATGCAGGAACAATCACCTCTTCTATTTTCTCTCGCAGATTAAAGAACTCACAGGAAATCTGAATAGAATGTCGTCCTCTTCCAGCCTGTCCTCACTGCCCAGCGGGACCGAGTCTGACACGTCTCATCCCAGCACGCCGAGCACGGAGAAGAGCATGTCTGTTTCAATTAGGGATCAACGCAGAGCGATCAAAGCTCTTCTCTACTGGGTTCAGCAAAGGACGCGAAAGTAAGAACAGAGTCCTGGCTGCACTGTGTTATAGGGGGTCAGCGACTACAGAGCCGCAGATCGTCACAGAGAAAACCGCATAGTACTGCCACCAGTTATTTCTGAAAGGATTTCCAGGTCACATACAAAGTGACTACTGCAACCAGACAAATACTATTATAGTAGTTATATTCTTGTATATAGGAGGCAGTATTATAGTAGTTATATTCTTGTATATAGGAGCAGTATTATAGTAGTTATATTCTTGTATATAGAAGCAGTATTATAGTAGTTATATTCTTGTATATAGAAGGCAGTGTTATAGTAGTTATATTCTTTTATATAGGAGGCAGTATTATAGTAGTTATATTCTTGTATATAGGAGCAGTATTATAGTAGTTATATTCTTGTATATAGGAGCAGTATTATAGCAGTTATATTCTTATATATAGGAGGCAGTATTATAGTAGTTATATTCTTGTATATAGGAGCAGTATTATAGTAGTTATATTCTTGTATATAGGAGACAGTATTATGGTAGTTATATTCTTGTATATAGGAGCAGTATTATAGTAGTTATATTCTTGTATATAGGAGCAGTATTATAGTAGTTATATTCTTGTATATAGGAGGCAGTATTATAGTAGTTATATTCTTGTATATAGAAGCAGTATTATAGTAGTTATATTCTTGTATATAGGAGGCAGTATTATAGTAGTTATATTCTTGTATACAGGAGGCAGTATTATAGTAGTTATATTCTTTTATATAGGAGCAGTATTATAGTAGTTATATTCTTTTATATAGGAGCAGTATTATAGTAGTTATATTCTTGTATATAGGAGCAGTATTATAGAAGTTATATTTTTGTATATAGGAGGCAGTATTATAGTAGATATATTCTTGTATATAGGAGCAGTATTATAGTAGTTATATTCTTGTATATAGGAGCAGTATTATAGTAGTTATATTCTTGTATATAGGAGCAGTATTATAGTAGACATATTCTTGTATATAGGAGCAGTATTATAGTAGATATATTCTTGTATATAGGAGCAGTATTATAGTAGTTATATTCTTGTATATAGGAGCAGTATTATAGTAGATATATTCTTGTATATAGGAGCAGTATTATAGTAGATATATTCTTGTATATAGGAGCAGTATTATAGTAGTTATATTCTTGTATATAGGAGCAGTATTATAGTAGTTATATTCTTGGATATAGAAACAGTATTACTGTAGTTTTTTTCTTATACATATGGATCAGTGTTATAGCAGTAATATTCTTGTTTATGCAGAGTAGGAGGGACTTTCCGAATTGCAATTTAATAATGCCATGTTTTTTACCATGTAGCGAAACTTCTTACAGCGTTGAGCTGTGCACGGAGTTGCTCTTTAATCATCCTAATGATATCCTGGAGTGAGACGAATGAATATTATCTATGTAATTAGTAACTTCACATCATTGGCGTCTCAGGTTATAATATGCGCAGTATAGTGGTTACCACCGCTTTGCTGAAGTGACTGTTCTGTTTCCGGACTTGAATGCAAATGAGACTTCTACATGGGGACGGGCTGGTAATATTCACTTAGATTCTTGTTCATTAAAACCTTCATCGCACTTAGAGTCAGTGGAACATAGCGATCAGAGCTTTGCTGGAGATTAGCGCTGCCGGCCGGCGGCCTCACAGTATCTCAGTGCTGCAGGATCCTATTGTAATGATTTCACCAATCTTCTGCCATGAATGTGATGTTCAGCCATTAGTGGATCTATGTAACTCCTCTCCCCTCTGCTCTCCAAGGTACGGGGTCGCGGTGCAGGACTTTGCCGGTAGCTGGAGGAGCGGACTCGCATTTCTTGCTATTATTAAAGCCATAGACTCCAGCCTGGTGGACATGAAGAAAGCATTGGAGAGATCACCGAGGGACAACCTTGAAGACGCCTTCAATATCGCCAAAAACAACCTCAACATACCGCGCCTTCTAGAGCCAGAGGGTAAACTGTGGCGCAAAGTATATGAATAGTGTATTTTTGTATCTCCCATAAAGTACAATGAGATTTATTAATGTCTATACCAGTGTTTCCCAACAGGGTGCCTCCAGCTGTGGCCAAACTACAACTCCCAGCATGCCCGGACAGCCTTCGGCTGTCCGGGCATGCTGGGAGTTGTAGTTTGGCCACTGCAGGAGGCATCCTGGTTGGGAAACACTGGTCTATACAGCTGTATAACGTGTCTGCAAGATGTGGACCCCCCCTGACCTTGATGGATGGAACATTTATGGCATATTGTGTTTCTTTAACTAGCAACCTCCTTTTAATGGTTAAAAAAGTCAACTCCATGTGGTAGCCCATGTAATTCCTAACATGTTTGTAAATCACTTCATTTAACAAAATCAACTCCTTACCCCAAAACAAAATCCCTAAAGTCATGGCCACTAGGTGTCTCCCTTCTCTACAATCTACTTTCCACTGCCTTTTGTTAGTCTTTTTTTGTCTCTAGTAACAGAGACACCAAGACAGAACAAAGTAAGTGGGGACGGACTTAGCTAGTGCTACGCACAGGAGACAGGGAGAGCGCCTGGGTTAAATACCTGGCATATGTGAGCATGTTTTCCTATTCCAGAGGATCCATGCTATGTCTTCAAGGTAAATCAAGACTTCCCTTTCACCTTTGAACGCCTCTTCTGAACAGGTGTACCTTCTGTATATACTAGTGTTAGTACACAGTACACAGTACTACCTCCTGAATGTAATTTGCACCCTCTCCCTCCCTTTAGTCTGCAGGCTTATTATAAGCAGCAGTTTGGTGCTTAGTGTAACCATTTTCTTGCTGTATTGCTGATGTTTCTTTCCTTTCTGCTTACACAGCACATTGCAAACCCAATGCTTAATCACCCCCTTACTTCCCCCACATCCTTTCTATAGTAACGTATTGTAAATCATCCCCAGCACAGTGCTGCCTGTTTAGTCAATGCCCTGGTATAGCAAAGAGGAATATATGCTGCGATGTGATTGGCCAGACAAGTAAGGGAAAGGAAGTCCACATATGAGTACTGTCACGATTCGGCTGGCAGGTGGTGGATCCTCTGTGCCAGAGAGGGATTGGCGTGGACCGTGCTGGTGGACCGGTTCTAAGTTGCTACTGGTATTCACCAGAGCCCGCCGCAAAGCGGGATGGTCTTGCAGCGGCGGTAGCAACCAGGTCGTATCCACCAGCAACGGCTCAACCTCTCTGACTGCTGAAGATAAGCGCGGTACAAGGGAGTAGACAAGAGCAAGGTCGGACGTAGCAGAAGGTCGGGGCAGGCAGCAAGGATCGTAGTCAGGGGCAACGGCAGGAGGTCTGGAACACAGGCTAGGAACACACAAGGAAACGCTTTCACTGGCACAATGGCAACAAGATCCGGCGAGGGAGTGCAGGGGCAGTGAGCAGATATAGTCTGGGAGCAGATGGAAGCCAATTAAGCTAATTGGGCCAGGCACCAATCATTGGTGCACTGGCCCTTTAAGTCTCAGAGAGCTGGCGCGCGCGCGCCCTAGAGAGCGGAGCCGCGCGCGCCAGCACATGACAGCAGGGGCCCGGGACGGGTAAGTGACTTGGGATGCGATTCGCGAGCGGGCGCGTCCCGCTGTGCGAATCGCATCCCCGACGGCCATGTCAGTGCAGCGCTCCCGGTCAGCGGGAGTGACCGGGGCGCTGCAGGGAAAGAGACGCCGTGAGCGCTCCGGGGAGGAGCAGGGACCCGGAGCGCTCGGCGTAACAAGTACTACTGTCAAACAGCCCAGATCTGGTTCTGCCCCCCAAAATGGAGAAAGTAAGAAATAGCCGAGAAAATTCTACAACTTTGTTGTTAGATTCTGCTTTTGTCAGGGAATGAAAACATAATACTTACTACTTTATTTATTTGCATGGCCCCATCGGTTTGTAAGTTTCCATCTAATGCCTTTATATAGAAATTACGTGGATGGTGGCACCCATGTGACCCATCACTCACCTTTATGTTTGGTCTCATTGTAGATGTGATGGTGGACTCTCCTGATGCCCAATCCATAATGACCTATGTAACGCAGTTTCTTCAACACTTTCCAGAACTTGACCCGGTAAGTTTCTCTTCTTTGGCCATCACAATTTTTCCATTAAGGTGTGTATTCACATGCAGCATATTTATTGCAGAAATTTCTGAAAATGCAAATCACTCTCGTGCATCCGGATTTCTCAAAGGCCCATTAAGAGGAATCGGCAGGTTATAGAAATTTCTGAAACAAATCTGCAATGTGTGAATATAATTGTACCCAATGCCCATAATACTGTAATGTCTATAATGCAAGCTGATAATGTAGGGCGAAAAGGCACAAATCATAAATTCCACTCTATTAGAGATAAGTGAATCGGTGCAAAAGGAACAAGATTTGTTCAAAATGTCCTATTCAGATTGGTTTCAGGCATTTTATTCAAAATAGGGGGTTGCCATTTTAGAATTAGGATAAGTGTTAGGGAGTAAAGACCCTAACCATGTTAACCCTAACATTGACCTTAGACTAGGGTTGGAATTGGAGTTAGGCTAAAATTATGGTTAGAGTTAGGCTAGTCTAAGGGTTGTGTTAGGCTATCGATAAAGCTAAGATTTGGTTAGAGTTAGGCTAGCGTAAGGATTAGGATGAAGCTAGAATTAGCGTAAGGCTAATGTAAGGATTGCTTTAAGGTTAGGCTGGGGTAAAGGTAGAGTTAGGATAGTAGAAAGGTTAGGTAAGGTTCAGGCTATGGTAAATATCAAGTTTAGGCTAGGCATAGTTAGGCTAGTGTAAGGGTTGGGTAGAGGTTAGGCTAGGTTAAGGATTAGGGTTAGGCTGGGGATAGTTAGGCTAGGTTAAGGGTTTGTTTAGGGTAGGCTGTGGTAAGGATTAAGGTTAGGCTAGGCGTAGAGTTAGGCTAGTGTAAGGGTTGGGTTAGGGTTAGGCAAGGTTAAGGATTAGGGTTAGGCTAGGGATAGAGTTAGGCTAGCGTAAGGATTAGGATGAAGCTAGAATTAGCGTAAGGCTAATGTAAGGATTGGTTTAAGGTTAGGCTGGGGTAAAGGTAGAGTTAGGATAGTAGAAAAGTTAGGTAAGGTTCAGGCTATGGTAAATATCAAGTTTAGGCTAGGCATAGTTAGGCTAGTGTAAGGGTTGGGTAGAGGTTAGGCTAGGTTAAGGATTAGGGTTAGGCTGGGGATAGTTAGGCTAGGTTAAGGGTTTGTTTAGGGTAGGCTGTGGTAAGGATTAAGGTTAGGCTAGGCGTAGAGTTAGGCTAGTGTAAGGGTTGGGTTAGGGTTAGGCAAGGTTAAGGATTAGGGTTAGGCTAGGGATAGAGTTAGGCTAGTGTTAAGGTTGGGTTAGGGTTAGACTAGGGTAAGGATTAGGGAGAGACTAGAATTATAGTTACAGTTGGATTGGGGTTGGGGGGGGGGCGTAGAGTTTTAAAGGTCAGATAGTCCTAGGAATCCTCAGATTGTCACACAACACAACTTTTCAGGGCAATCGTTCACTTTCCAATCAAAATTAAATCTGACGGACAATACAACAGAATCAGACCCCAAAAAATGAATTTCTGGAAATTCTCTCATCTCACCCCCTATGTATTTTGTGCTGGTCATGGACAGAAAAAATAATTTTTTTTATTTTCATTTTTTTAAATCACGTAAATTTGTATTTTTCTCCTACTCTTTCTTTATTTTCAGGATGAGTTTGCAGAGGAAAATGAAGAAGCTCCTCTGGAGATGATGTATGTACGATACAAAGATGGGCCAACGGAGGAGGAGGGTAAAATCATAACTGTGAGCAGAAATGAGGATACGGGCTACACGGTGGAGCTTCAGACAAGACCTCTCACTCCACCCCAGACATATGCCGAAGTAGATATCCCATATGATGATAAGCCGAATTCAGAGAAAAGCGGCAAAAATCCATTCCTGGTCCCAACTATTAATATACCAGATGAAGGGATGAATGCGGACGACGCTCGGCTCAAGTTAGATAATGTCTTACGCCGGCTGGAAATGTCTCCCAGGAGATCTGATCTAGCCAGGAGGAGTCCTGTTGGTCCTGAGCACAATGGTGAAGGACATCAAGGAGGTTATGAAGGTCCAATTAACCCCTTCACAATATCCAATGGGAAAAATTCTCATCCTTACACAGGCTCTGTAGATGATGTTCAGTCCAACTCTACATTCAGTTTTGGGGACGACAGTTATAGTGAAACATCTTCATTGTTCTCCTCTGTTTCTGATAAGGAACCCAATGAATTATTTTATCAAACAGAAGTGGGCAAAAGAGACCCAAAGTCCGCAATGGCATGTAAAGACGACGATGACTACAAGTATGTCAGTCACCATCCCAGTGATAGTCCGGATGGCAGCAACTCCAAGCAGCTGACCGTCTTCCAAGCCTATAGAGCGAGTGAACACGATGGTCAAGTCCAGGCCTCAGAAAGTGAAGCAGAAAGAGATGAGACGGATAGCACGGATACACCAAAGATTTCCATCATTCCTCATGACTTATTCTATTACCCCCACTATAGTGTCCCCATTGCAGACGTCCTACAAGCGTTCTCCGACAACTGTCCTGACAGCCTTCTAGAACAGACCTTCACTTTCGACGTTTCGTCCGAGGAAAGGACAGGTGACACTTCGACGCTCAGTAGTGGAGTCTACTTGGACACGGAGTCGACGGGGAGCGATACGTCAATAGAAGAGTCTCAGGAGATGGTGTTAGGTTTGGAGAACTTTGGGCACAATTTACATTATGCCAAAATAATGGCACAGGAATCGGAAGACGGATCAATGGCGAACGGATCAGTAGCTCAAGCTGCACGAAATGTACGGAACAATGCTTTCCATGCTGGATATAACTATGGATATCAGGTAGGTTTGACCACCTTTAGTGGTGTTCTTGAGTTTGGTATTAGCAGGAAATAGCTTTACATCATCCAAGGTGGCTTCCATGGTTGGATCCAGGGACGTGCACAAGTTGACTAGAAAGGGGGCTTGAGCCCCTGCCCTTTTGATGTTTCTCCTAGAAGTGCCCCGGGCAGTCTGGCATCATGTGGGCATTTATATAAATAATTATAAAAAGTGCCCCCCTTTTTTTTTTTTTAGTCCAGCCCCTGCCCCCCAAAATGTCTGTGCACGTCCCTGGTTGGATCTAATGCCTGCACCCACATATGGGATGAGGCCCAATTATAGTCTATACTACTGCTGAGGCCATGGCGGTAGGGTCTCAGCGGCTGTCCAAGGGGCCTCATGTATGGCAGGAAGCAAGACCAAATTGTATCTTGTTTTAGGGTACATTCACACGAGCGGATCCTCAGCCCGGATTGCGCTGCGGATCCGCCGCTGAAGGACCGCTGTACGCTGCCTTTACAGGTGCCTGCTCTGAGCAGCAATCCGCCGCTATGAGCAGACACACTGCGATGTGCGAGATGCCGCGCGCATGCGCAGTGTACTCGCACAGCGCGGCTGCTCTCTGCCTAGTTCAGGGAGCAGGGGGAGCAGCCGTGTTGTGTGCGAGTACACCGCGCATGCGTGGCAAGTCGCACATCGCAGCAGTGTCTGCTCGTAGCGTCGGATTGCCGCTCCGAGTAGGCACATCTAAAGGCACCCTGTAGGGGCCCTCCAGAGTAAAATACGCTGTGGATCCGCTCGTCTGAATGTACCCTAAGGCTCCTCTAATTGGACGCCCTGTAATGAGTGACTCCATATTTTTTGAGTCCATTGATTTCTCCTGTAGGTTTATGCATTTCTAGCATTCATTTCTGCTTGAGATGAGTGAACTTACAGTAAATTCGATTCGTCACGAACTTCTCGGCTCGGCAGTTGATGACTTATCCTGCGTAAATTAGTTCAGCCTTCAGGTGCTCCGGTGGGCTGGAAAAGGTAGATACATTCCTAGGAAAGAGTCTCCTAGGACTATATCCACCTTTTCCAGCCCACGGGAGCACCTGAAAGCTGAACTAATTTATGCAGGAAAAGTCATCAACTGCCGAGCCGAGAAGTTTGTGACGAATCGAATTAACTGTAAGTTCGCTCATCTCTAGTTTCTGCAGTCCACGGTTTCCCAACCAGGGTGCCTCCAGCTGTTGCAAAACTACAACTCCCAGCATGCCCGGACAGCCAACGGCTGTCCGGGCATGCTGGGAGTTGTAGTTTTGCAACAGCTGGAGGCACCCTGGTTGGGAAACACTGTCCGATGACGTCTTACTATATCACTCGCTTTTAACGTGTCTTGGGTTTTGTTTCATCAGGATGGTGGTACAGATAGTTCAGAGGATGAGTGGAACGGGAAATGGTCGGGGAGAGAAGTATACGTCTGTGGACGGGGGGATCTGGATGATGATGATGATGATGATGAAGATTTACCTGAGGACAGAGAAGACAAGGAAGCAGCAGATACAGAGGAGTTTTGGCTGACAAGGTAACATCCGACCCAGTTATATCATATAGGGGGAGATTTATCAAAACCTGTCCAGAGGAGAAGTTGCTAAGTTGCCCATAGCAACCAATCAGATCGCTTCTTTCATTTTTGAAAAGGCCTCTGAAAATGAAAGAAGAGATCTGATTGGTTGCTATGAGCAACTCAGCAACTTTTCCTCTGGACGGGTTTTGATAAATCTCCCCCATAGTGTTTCTGTAATAAAGATCAGGATACTATGCCTCAAATACTCTGTGCTGCTGAGGACCCTGCTTCTTCCACTACGTAATACTCCCTCTGCAACTTCCCTCATAAGCATCACAATCCTTTCCTGAAATACTCTGCGCTGCTGGGACAACCATGCCCCTTCCTTCATAAGATATTCGCACTCTTTAGTGACCACACCAGCAGAATAGTGAGTGCAAAACAGGATATAACTAAGGATCAGTACAGGATAAGTAATGTCATGTATGTACACAGTGACCTCACCAGCAGAATAGTGAGTACAGCTCTGGGGTATAATACAGGATATAACTCAGGATCAGTACAGGATAAGTAATGTAATGTATGTACACAGTGACCTCACCAGCAGAATAGTGAGTACAGCTCTAGAGTATAATCAGGATATAGCTCAGGATCAGTACAGGATAAGTAATGTAATGTAGTACACAGTGACCTCACCAGCAGAATAGTGAGTACAGCTATAGAGTATAATACAGGATATAACTCAGGATCAGTACAGGATAAGTAATGTAATGTATGTACACAGTGATCTCACCAGCAGAATAGTGAGTACAGCTCTGGAGTATAATACAGGATATAACTCAGGAACAGTACAGGATAAGTAATGTAATGTATGTACACAGTGATCTCACCAGCAGAATAGTGAGTACAGCTCTGGGTTATAATACAGGATATAACTCAGGATCAGTACAGGATAAGTAATGTAATGTATGTACACAGTGACCTCACCAGCAGAATAGTGAGTACAGCTCTGGAGTATAATACAGGATATAACTCAGGATCAGTACAGGATAAGTAATGTAATGTATGTACACAGTGACCTCACCAGCAGAATAGTGAGTGCAGCTCTGGAGTATAATACAGGATATAACTCAGGATGAGTACAGGATAAGTAATGTAATGTATGTACACAGTGACCTCACCAGCAGAAAAGTGAGTACAGCTCTGGAGTATAATACAGGATATAACTCAGGATCAGTACAGGATAAGTAATGTAATGTATGTACACAGTGACCTCACCAGCAGAATAGTGGTGGGAGTTGTAGTTTTGCACCCTGGTTGGAAATCACTGGCAAAAAGACAACTAAAAAGCAATAAAAGCTAAATCCACTATTCTGCTGGTGAGGTCACTGTGTACATACATTACATTACTTATCCTGTACTGATCCTGAGTTATATCCTGTATTATAACCCAGAGCTGTACTCACTATTCTGCTGGTGAGGTCACTGTGTACATACATTACATTACTTATCCTGTACTGATCCTGAGTTATATCCTGTATTATACTCCAGAGCTGTACTCACTATTCTGCTGGTGGGGTCACCGTGTACATACATTACATTACTTATCCTGTACTGATCGTGAGTTATATCCTGTATTCTAACCCAGAGCTGTACTCACTATTCTGCTGGTGAGGTCACTGTGTACATACATTACATTACTTATCCTGTACTGATCCTGAGTTATATCCTGTATTATACTCCAGAGCTGTACTCACTATTCTGCTGGTGGGGTCACTGTGTACATACATTACATTACTTATCCAGTACTGATCCTGAGTTATATCCTGTATTATACCCCAGAGCTGTACTCACTATTCTGCTGGTGGGGTCACTGTGTACATACATTACATTACTTATCCTGTACTGATCCTGAGTTATATCTTGTATTATACTCCAGAGCTGTACTCACTATTCTGCTGGTGGGGTCACTGTGTACATACATTACATTACTCATCCTGTACTGATCCTGAGTTATATCCTGTATTATACTCCAGAGCTGTACTCACTATTCTGCTGGTGAGGTCACTGTGTACATACATTACATTACTTATCCTGTACTGATCCTGAATTATATCCTGTATTATACCCCAGAGCTGTACTCACTATTCTGCTGGTGAGGTCACTGTGTACATACATTACATTACTTATCCTGTACTGACCCTGAATTATATCCTGTATTATACCCCAGAGCTGTACTCACTATTCTGTTGGTGAGGTCACTGTGTACATACATTACATTACTTATCCTGTACTGATCCTGAGTTATATCCTGTATTATACTCCAGAGCTGTACTCACTATTCTGCTGGTGAGGTCACTGTGTAATCCTTTATTGTGCAGGTTCTGTAGATTCATTCTATATGTTGCTCTGTGCAGCTGGAATTACCTTTCTCCCTCCTCTATGTAACCCACAAGTACAGCACTCTTCTACTCTAGTGTTTTTGCTTTGAGGCTTTTGTGAAGATCTTTTACCCGTTCCTCTTATTAGATGCAATTTCAATTTCACAACTTAATGTTCAACTTAACTGTAAAGCAACATGTCTGTCTCTTGCAGGGATGTACAGAATGATGGCTGCATACACAGGAGGGGAGAGCTGAACACTGCAGGACATTCCGTGAGTGACCCAGGAACTGGGGGGGGGGGGGGGGGGGGGTGCTTTATGAGATACATTACATGACTTGGGCTTCATAACAATATCAGTGTCATCCAGCATTACTGTACTAGCATCAATATTACTTTTATGTTTGTTTGTTTATTTAATTATGTTATATTTTTATATTTCTCTTCATTTACCAGAATGTTGGAGCTTATAAGAACGTCAATGGAGAAGGAGAGCAGATTTTAGGATTTGGGTAAATGCTTTTTAATCTACATATGTTACTCAAGTAGAATTGTAGGGCTCAAGCACAAACGCGATCAAAGCGTTATCTGTTACATCATGGAATAAACCACTCACCTTCATTGCAACTGTCTGGTGTGCTATCTATCTCATATCTATCTATCTCATATCTATCTATCTCATATCTATCTATATATCTATCTATCTATCTCTCTATCTCATATCTATCTATCCATCTATCTCATATCTATCTATCTCGTATCTATCTATCTCATATCTATCTCATATCTATCTATCTCATATCTATCTATCTATCTATCTATCTATGTATCTCATATCTATCTATGTATCTCATATCTATCTATCTCATATCTATCTATCTCATATTTATCTGTCTCATATCTATCTATATATCTCATCTCATATCTATCTATCTCATATCTATCTATCTATATATCTCATATCTATCTATCTCATATCTATCTATCTCATATCTATCTCATATCTATCTCATATTTATCTCATATTTATCTATCTCATATCTATCTATCTATATATCTCATCTCATATCTATCTATCTATCTCATATCTATCTATCTATCTATCTATCTATCTCATATCTATCTCATATCTATCTATCTCATATCTATCTCGTATCTATCTATCTATCTATCTATCTCATATCTATCTCATATCTATCTATCTCATATCTATCTCATATCTATCTATCTATCTATCTCATATCTATCTATCTCATATCTATCTATCTATCCATCCCTCTCTATCTCTAGCCCTTACTTCTTCCTATGCTCAATTCAGAAAAGTTCCGTGGTCAGATATTTCCTCTCCTCCTCTATAGACTCCGGGTCATGTTGTTCTTTTAGCCGCAGGTGATTTCTGTTCCTCATTATTTACTGATAACTGGTTTATTCCTTTTTATAAGTAACTCACTGGCTCCCCCTGCAGCTGTAATGGTAAATCTCAAGCAAACAAATGTCAATGACTAGCAATGAATAAATAGTGCAATTCTAGTGTATTGGGCCCAATCCCAAGTGAGACGGTGGCCTCATACAGGATGTTACTCAGGATCAGTAATGTTATGGATCTACAAAGTTTATATGGACTGAGTTTAAAGTTGGATTTAGCTTTTATCGCTCTATAGTTGTCTTTTTTTGTCAGTGTTTCCCAACCAGTGTGCCTTCAGCTGTTGCAAAACTACAACTCCCAGCATGCCCGGACAGCCAAAGGCTGTCCGGGCATGCTGGGAGTTGTAGTTTTGTAACAACTAGAGGCACCCTGGTTGTAAAACACTGCTTTAGGCACAGAAAACATGGTGTAGACCAGCAGTAGGGCACATTTTGTACATTACAATATAATACCAATAACTCCTTACCTTCTGTTCCCATCAGGAAACAATCGACGAACCAGATCGCCGCCCCGAAACGTCATTCCGCGACCTCCAGAGCGCCGTTCTTCGGTCGCCAGCCCCCGGACACCCTCCATGTGCTGATCGCCCTGTGGATCCTCTGCTATTTCCTGCTGATCCTCCCCGAGTTGGATTTGAGCAAAGTTTCGTTTTTCGTAGAAAGCGACTAAAGACTGTCCGCCGGGTGACGTCAGGTCACGCCGTGTCCCATAGGGGGCGCTTGAACTTGTTCTCCAGCAATAATAACTCAACCTGCTTCTTACATTTTAATGATGCAAAAAAATAAAAATAAGCAGGGAAGGTACAGAGGGGTAGAAGACGGGGGTCGCTTTGTGCCTTTTTTGGGTAAAAAGAAAACGTATTGTTATGGACATATTTTAATGCTTTTCCTGTATATGTTGCTGGTTGATCTAGGTAGTAATTATTTTTTAACAAGGATCTGAAAGCCTTGCTAGATGCCTCCTGGGGGGGGGGGGTATATATAGAAAAGAGGGGGCTCCATTCACGATGATGGAAAATGGGGAAAACCAAAAGTGGCCCCTCTTCTTCCCCATGGGCCCCTTAGCTGCCCCTATAGATTACATAGGCCCTACATGATTCAGTGTATGGCAGGTCCTGTAAGTCTTCCCATAAACTGCCACCGATAGATGCTTTATATCCTTCAACCTCAGATCTGGAAAAGCTCATCAAACTACTGCAGTTTATTAGTCAGCGACTACTTGTATGGGGTTTCTAGTTTTTTTTTTATAACTTTGTAAGGGGGCCATTACAGAGGGGTTCTATTTCCAGTCTCATGAAAGCGTATAGGTTTCCAAAAGTTATCCCGCACAACATATGGACCCTGCCTTATCTGGACACCTCCTTTGTTTGCCCTTTGGCGATGTAATAGAAATTGTGCGGCCCCCTGTGACAGTCTGATGATTTATATGATCGCCCCAGCCCTCCGTATTCAGCTTCATGACAATTGTAGGGACATGTTCTGTCATAACAAAACAAATATCAAGTTTTCTACCTTTTATATACTATTTTACATATAAAATGAATCTACAGAAGAGGTTGTCACTGTGTACATACATTACATTACTTATCCTGTATTATACTCCAGAGCTGTACTCACTATTCTGCTGGTGAGGTCACTGTGTACATACATTACATTACTTATCCTGTACTGATCCTGAGTTATATCCTGTATTATACTCCAGAGCTGCACTCACTATTCTGCTAGTGAGGTCACTGTGTACATACATTACATTACTTATCCTGTATTATACTCCAGAGCTGCACTCACTATTCTGCTGGTGAGGTCACTGTGTACATACATTACATTACTTATCCTGTACTGATCCTGAGTTATATCCTGTATTATACTCCAGAGCTGCACTCACTATTCTGCTGGTGAGGTCACTGTATACATACATTACATTACTGATCCTGTACTGATCCTGAGTTATATCCTGTATTATACCCCAGAGCTGTACTCACTATTCTGCTGGTGAGGTCACTGTGTACATACATTACATTACTGATCCTGTACTGATCCCGAGTTATATCCTGTATTATACTCCAGAGCTGTACTCACTATTCTGCTGGTGAGGTCACTGTGTACATACATTACATTACTTATCCTGTACTGATCCTGAGTTCTATCTTGTATTATACCCAGAGCTGTACTCACTATTCTGCTGGTGAGGTCACTGCGTTCATACATTACATTACTTATCCTGTACTGATCCTGAGTTATGTCCTGTATTATACTCCAGAGCTGTACTCACTATTCTGCTGGTGAGATCACTGTGTATATACATTACATTACTTATCCTGTACTGATCCTGAGTTATATCCTGTATTATACTCCAGAGCTGCACTCACTATTCTGCTGGTGAGGTCACTGTGTACATACATTACATTACTTATCCTGTACTAATCCTGAGTTATATCCTGTATTATACTCCAGAGCTGCACTCACTATTCTGCTGGTGAGGTCACTGTGTACATACATTACATTACTTATCCTGTACTGATCCTGAGTTATATCCTGTATTATACTCCAGAGCTGTACTCACTATTCTGCTGGTGAGGTCACTGTGTACATACATTACATTATTTATCCTGTACTGATCCTGAGTTATATCCTGTATTATACTCCAGAGCTGTACTCACTATTCTGCTGGTGAGGTCACTGTGTACATACATTATTGTGCTGATTCTGTAGATTCATTTTATCTGTTAACAGTAAAATGGTATATGGGGATGGACAGGCGCTTTAATAATCAATGTAATTGATTTTTATTGTATATTACATAGAAAAGTAATACAGATATCGGAATATAATTCATATATAAAGGCTAACATGACTGAAGAATATGCAGGTTAATACTGTAGACCAGTAGTCCCTAAACTGTTGACCTCCAGCTGTTGCAAAACTACAACTTCTAGCATGGCCGGACAGCCAATGGCTGTCCGGGCATGCTGGCAGTTGTAGTTTTGCAACAGCTGGAGGCATCTTGGTTGGGAAACACTGTCTTATATGGTAGCATTGCACTGTCGCCATTCAAAGAATGGTAAAATACTATTGGGGTCATTCGGGGGATATTGTATCAATCTACAGCACGTCGGACTCACTAGTTACTGTACTATGCCAGTGAAATGTTGCTCTCAAATATCTTCCAGTATTGCCAAATAACAGCCAAACCTCTGGAAGAATATTAACTTTTATCTTTGCAATACTTTTTTAATTTTTTTGTGTATTTTATATATATATATATATATATATATATACCAGGTTGTAACTCTGTGTATATTAGATTGTTATATATACGTATAGATTCTATAACAGCCATGCACATAGGAAAAGTTTTATTGAGGATATACTTAAATGGGTATTCCATGAAAAAACTTTTTTTATATACATCAACTGGCTCCAGAAAGTTAAACAGATTTGTAAATTACTTCTATTAAAAAATCTTAATCCTTTCAATAATTATCAACTGCTGAAGTTGAGTTGTTGTTTTCTGTCTGGCAACAGTGTGCAGTTCCCGAGACAAGCAGAGATGTCAGCAGAGAGCAGAGTAGAAGAGGTTTGCTATGGGGATTTGCTACTAAACTGGGCGGTTCCCGAGACACGTGTCATCAGAGAGCACTTAGACAGAAAAAACAGCTCAACTTCAGCAGCCCATAAGTACTGAAAGGATCAAGATTTTTTTAATAGAAGTAATTTACAAATCTGTTTATCTTTCTGGAGCCAGTTGATATATATATAAAAAAAAAGTTTTTTCCTGGATAACCCCTTTTAAAGGGAATATCCAGGGTTAGAAAGAAAGAGCTGATTTCTTCCAAAAACAGCGCCACCCCTGTCCTCAGGTTGCGTGTGGTATTGCAGTTCGATTTCATTGAAGTGAATGGAGCCAAGTTGTAATACCACAGACAACCTGAGGAGGGGGGGGGGGGGGTGATGTTTTTGGATAAAATTATTTTTCTATTTTATATTTTTTCCCTATTCCTGGATAACCCCTTTAAGGGGACCTTTTCTTTAAATTAGGGTGTAATGAAGATGTGATGATCGGGGACGCACAGGGGTCTATGTAACTTAGGAATGTGCCCCTATGGAGTGGGAAATGTCCGCACTTCTAGTGAATTCATAGGTCAGGGTTTATGTGTCTAGGGGCCCACACTAGGGCATTTCTGCAGGTACCATAATTTTGGGAGGACAAGTTGCGCCATAAAGTGGATCTTTCACCCATGTACCCTATGAGCGGCCATCATGCAAGTCAGAAGCAAAGAACAGCATTAAAGTGGATGTCCATAATCGCTATCCTATAGAACGGTGTTTCCCAACTAATAGGCCTCCAGTTGTTGCAAAACTACAACTCCCAGCATGCCCGGACAGCCAACGGCTGTCCGGGCATGCTAGGAGTTGTAGTTTTGCAACAGCTGGAGGCACCCTGGTTGGGAAACACTGCAGTAGACAATGCAGCCCGGTTCACACGATTCTATCCATATCAAATAGAGTCGTATATCTAGACGTATCCATTGACTTTTACTGACGAATCGTAACCAACGCATGAATCCGTTTTGCTCTGTTTAAGTTGTTGTACTTTTCATTATGCAAAATCGTAGTTAAAGGGGCACTCCGGTGGAATTTTTTTTTTTTTTTGACAAATCAACTGGTGCCAGAAAGTTAAACAGATTTGTAAATTACTTCTATTTAAAAATCTTAACCCTTCTAGTACATATCAGCTGCTGTATACTACAGAGAAATTTGTGAATTTCTTTTCTGCCTGACAACAGTGCTCTCTGCTGACACCTCTGTCCGTGTCAGGAACTGTCAGGTTAGAAGCAAATCCCCATAGAAAACCTCCTGCTCTGGACAGTTCCTGACACGGACAGAGGTGTCAGCAGAGAGCACTGTGGTCAGGCAGAAAAGAAATTCACAAATTTCTCTGTAGTATATCTGTAGTATACAGCAGCTGATAAGTACTAGAAGGGTTAAGATTTTTAAATAGAAGTAATTTACAAATCTGTTTAACTTTCTGGCACCAGTTGATTTGTCAAAAAAAAAAAATTCCACCGGCGTTCCCCTTTAACCACAATTTTTTTTGTGGTTAACAGCAGGTCCTGCACCACTCTGTATAATGGAGCAAAGGAGAGAATTCTGCGCCACCAACAGAGCGGAGAATGCAGAGACCTCAGTACAGGAGGGGGAATCCCTACCTACCTATCTTCTGGTGGTTTCTGACTAATAGGGGATATTTCCTATCTTCTGCTGCCTTCTACCTAATAGGTAGGGATTTCAAACCTACCTATATCCTAGGGGCTTCTATCAAATTGGGGAATTCCCTATCTACCTATTTACTGAGGGTTTCTACCTAATAGGGGGGATACTTTACCTAACTACTGAGGGCTTCTACCTAATATGAGGTATTCCCTATGTGCCTCTCCACTGAGGGCTTCTAACTTATAAGGGTGTTCCCTACCTAACTACTGGGGGCTTCTACCTAATAGGAGGGATTACCTACCTACTGGGGGCTTCTACCTAGTAGTGGGTTTTCTCTAGCTACCTACTGGGGGCTTCTACCTAATAGTGGGTATTCCCTGCCTACCTACTAAGGGATTCTACCTAATAGTGGGTATTCCCTACCTACCTACTAGGGGATTCTACCTAATAGTGGGTATTCCCTACCTACCTACTGGGGGCTTCTTCCTAATAGGGGTTTTCCCTACCTACCTACTGGGGGCTTCTTCCTAATAGGGGTGTTCCCTACCTACTGGGGGCTTCTACCTAGTAGTGGGTATTCTCTAGCTACCTACTGGGGGCTTCTACCTAATAGTGGGTATTCCCTACCTACCTACTAGGGGCTTCTAACTAATAGTGGGGATTCCCAACCTACCTACTGGGGGCTTCTACCTAATAGGGGTGTTCCCTACCTACTGGGGGCTTCTACCTAGTAGTGAGTATTCTCTAGCTACCTACTGGGGGCTTCTACCTAATAGTGGGAATTCCCAACCTACCTACTAGGGGCTTCTACCTAATAGTGGGTATTCCCTACCTACCTACTAGGGGCTTCTACCTAATAGTGGGAATTCCCAACCTACCTACAAGGGGCTTCTACCTAATAGTAGGTATTCCCAACCTACCTACTAGGGGATTCTACCTAATAGTAGGTATTCCCAACCTACCTACTAGGGGATTCTACCTAATAGTGGGTATTCCCAACCTACCTACTAGGGGCTTCTACCTAATAGTGGGGATTCCCTACCTACCTACTAGGGGCTTCTACCTAATAGTGGGGATTCCCTACCTACCTACTGGGGGCTTCTTCCTAATAGTAACTAACTATTGGGGACATATCTTAATTATGAGTGTCATCTTTCGCCTAAGGCTTCACAAATTCTAGAGCCACCTCTGCTGTCACTTGGCATTGAAACACAAAAGTATCAGTAATTGGCATTGGAAAAAAAAAGTAGCGGTACTCGTACTGTGTCTTAAAAAATAATGGTTTCGGGACATTCCCAAATAGCTGGCATTGTATAATAAAACACGGGTAATCATTACCTAGAGCAATGTTTCCCAACCAGTGTGCCTCTCGGTGTTGCAAAACTACAACTCCCAGCATGCCCAGACAGCCAAAGGCTGTCTGGGCATGCTGGGAGTTGTAGCTTTGCAACAGCCGGAGGCAAACTGGTTGGGAAACACTGACCTAAACACTTAATGGACATCGGATTCAGTAAAAATGCAAACGGCTGTAGTTCATTGGCTGCCTCTAGTACAGTGGTCTCCAACCTGTGGTTCCTCGGCTGTTGCGAAACTACAACTCCCAGCATGCTGGGCTTGAGAGCCACTGGTTGAAGACCACTGCTTGAGTACATTTAGGTGAAAGTCCACGTGACCTATATATGAAGTTTATGATATATATGTTATTTATTGTGTAATTACGACAGTATGTGTACAGAGGATGAGAAGCGCACGGAGTGCGGTGATATTTTTCTACAGCAGAGGACGGATGTACGTTTTGTATAATATTTTAATAATGTGTATTTTATGAGGGTGACACCTTTTGGGGGGATGTGGGCAAGGCGGGCATTATTTACTGAGGTAATGGAAATGGCGCACGGTCAGAGGGCTTATTTTTTTCTGGGTTGCTGTACAATGATCAGCCGTAATATTTAAGCCACCTGTGGGACCTCTTCAGCACGGTGTTAGGGTGCGTTCACACTACAGAATTCCCGCAGAATTCCACGGTGTGAACTTAAAGGGGTATTCCAGGAAAAAAACTTTTTTTATATATCAACTGGCTCCAGAAAGTTAAACAGATTTGTAAATTACTTCTATTAAAAAATCTTAATCCTTCCAGTACTTATGAGCTTCTGAAGTTAAGGTTGTTCTTTTCTGTCTAAGTGCTCTCTGATGACACCTGTCTCGGGAAACGCCCAGTTTAGAAGAGGTTTGCTATGGGGATTTGCTTCTAAACTGGGCATTTCCCGAGACAGGTGTCATCAGAGAGCACTTAGACCGAAAAGAACAACCTTAACTTCAGAAGCTCAAAAGTCCTGAAAGGATTAAGATTTTTTTAATAGAAGAAATTTACAAATCTTTTTAACTTTCTGGAGCCAGCTGATATAAATAAAAAAAAGTTTTTTCCTGGAATACCCCTTTAACATTAATGTGAATGGGTCTCCGCGAGACCCGTTCACACTGCGGAATTTCCGCGGCGGACAATTCCACCACTGAAATTGTTCCGTGCAAAGAAAAAACATTGTCATTCTTTGCGCGGATTCCGTGAGCACTGCATAGCCGTCAATGTTGACGGTTCAGTGCCCCGCGGCCTTAGCGCCGAAGGACCTTCGGCGGGCGCCAGGCGGATTCACCGCTTGCGGAATTCAACGAGCGGAGATTCCGCAGAGTGAACGCACCCTTAGGATCTAAATCTGAACCATGGACTCCATAGCCTCATTTTGCAGCCGTTGGCTGTCCGGGCATGTTGGAAGTTGTACTTTTGCAACAGCTGGAGGCCCACAGTTTGGAGACCACTGATCTATAGGGTTTGAGGTTCCATTTTTCTATTATAGTAGTATTAATCAATAGACAATTTTGGGATCATTTTTCAGACTTCATCCAATGTAGAGTTCTAGAGTTGCACTATTAATCAGATTTATTTTTACTAAATCATTGGGGGAGATTTATAAAAACCTGTGTAGAGGAAGAGTGGTGTAGTTGCCCATAGCAACCAATCAGATTGCCGCTTTCGTTAGAAAAATGAAGGTAGCGATCTGATTGGTTTCTATGGGCAACTGCGCCACTCTTTCTCTACACGGGTTTTGAGAAATCGCCCCCATCTTTAGGTGCATTTCCCCCATAAGTCAGTGCTCTCCCGGCCCCTTAGACTGTGTCTGCCCTTGTGACATCACTAAGCAGTGCACTAAGAAGCGCGGCGTCACGTGCCATGTAAATACGATGTGTCAATAATCCTGCTGTTAATAATGGAGATCTATTTCTGGCGCTTACTAAAGATTGTAGTTATAGACAATTGTATATTATGTTGTGTTATTAAATCTTAATAAAAGACCCTGATGGAACGACATCTCTCTGTGTCCTCCTTGTTACGCCATATTGAACATAATGAGGAGAAAACCTCCATTCTTTACACAGCAGGTTGTCTTCAGAGTCATAGGGCGGCATAGAATATATACCGTATTTTTCGCCGTATAAGACGCACTTTTTCTTCCCCAGTTTGGAGGGGGGGGGTGGAGTTGGTGCGTCTTATACGGTGAATACACACACCTATCGCGGCGGTCCCTGCGGCCATCAACGGCCAGGACCCGCGGCTAATACAGGACATCACCGATCGCGGTGATGCCCTGTATTAACCCTTCAGACGCGGCGATCAAAGCTGATCGCCGCGTCTGAAGCAAAAGTGACACTAACCCGGCTCAGTCGGGCTGTTCAGGACCACCGCGGTGAAATCGTGGCATCCCGAACAGCTTACAGGACACCGGGAGGGACCTTACCTGCCTCCTCAGTGTCTGCTCCGTGCCGGGATCCCCTGCATGGCCGGCGCTCTCCTTCGACGTCATCACGTCGTCGCGCACGCCGTCCCGTCATCCAATAGGAGCGGCGTGCATAGGGACGTGATGACGGCAACGGAAGATCCCGGGAAGAAGACGTCCGGAGCGTCGGGGACACCACGGGGACAGCGATGGAGCGACATCCAGGGCAGCGGTGACGGGTCTGGAGCGGCGGGGACACGTGAGTATTACCTCTTATCCAGTGGTCTTCAACCTGCGGACCTCCAGATGTTGCAAAACTACAACTCCCAGCATGCCCGGACAGCCAACGGCTGTCCGGGCATGCTGGGAGTTGTAGTTTTGCAACATCTGGAGGTCCGCAGGTTGAAGATCACTGTTGGGTTCAGAATCTTTTTTTTTTTCTAGATTTTGCACCTTTAAAATTGGGTGCGTCTTATATGCCGGTGCGTCCTATAGGGCGGTGTATGTGTGTGTATATATATTCACTGACACACACACACACACACATATGTATATATATATATATATATATATATATATGTGTGTATATGTGGAGGTTAGCTGAATCAGTTAACCTAATTTATGGGAGGAGTCTGGTCCCTATATACCCACCTCATCCACACAAGTGTTGTCGTATACAATTTGCCTACTGAGGAAGGGGTCGGTTCTTGAAACGCGTCTAGGGTTACTTAGTCTGAACAGAGCGCTATACAGACGCACTGCCTATATTGAATCCGGCATATAACTACTGAAGGAAGCTGCCAATTGCACCTGTTGCATTAATTAAAGAGTTCCACCTACCGGGCGTACAGCAAGATGGCTGCCTCTATCACGAGTATCCTGCTAAAGCATCTGAGTGAGGGTCCGACACCTGAACGGGTGCATGCGGACATCGCGGACCGCAAGCATAGGAGTCTCCCGCCAGAGCCCTACTTCTAAGGCTATGTTCAGACTACGGAATTTCCGCCCGGAGATTCCGAGTGCGGCCAGCGCTGACTGAATCAGTCGGCGCTAGGACCACGCAGACACTGCAGTCTCCAATAGGCCATGTTCACACTACGGAATTTTTGCGGAATTCCGCGGTGTGAACTTAACATTAGTGTGAATGGGTCTTCCGCGAGACCCGTTCACACTGCGGAATTTCCGCGGCGGACAATTCCGCCGCTGAAATTGTACCACAGGACCTACCATCTCCGGCCCATCGCAGTACGGGACCAGCTGCTACGGTGAGAAATAACTATTCATCCTCCTAAAGACTATGGGCAGCTCGGTCTAAACCAGCATAAAAACTGATTTTTAACATTTTTTGCCGGACTAACAGTTCATTCTGGATGATCGGCATTTGCTAATATATAATATTGCTGGCACCCAAAACATTGGCAGTTGCTCTATACAATCTACTTTAATTCTGCCATTAGGGCCCAATGGCTGAGAATTACAACATTTATTTAATATTGCTCTGAGCATTATGTTTTATATGTCAATGGGTTTTTCTTAATTTATTTTAATTGTATTTTAATAAATCTTTACATTTATTTCAAACCAACTGTTTTCAGTCATTTCCATTGTGTACCCAGGTGGGTGGTATTCTAGAGGTGTGGTTAAGTTTTTCTATATTATTTACAAATTTGTTTAACTTTCTGGCACCAGTTGATTAAAAAAATAAAAAATAAATAACTTTTCCACGGGAGTACCCCTTTAATCCGAGCATCAGAATAGAGGAAGGTATTCTAGTGACTTTGAACTTGGCATGGTTGTTGGTGCCTGATGGGCCGGTGTGGGGTTTACAGAGAATGGCCCAAAAAAGAGAAACTATATCCAGTGTGTGGCAGTTGTGTGAAGGAAAATGGATTATTGGCGTCAGAGGAGAATGGGCAGACTGGTTCAAGAGGCAACTGTAACTATAACCACTGGTTACAACCAAGGTCTGCAGTCTGCAGTTTTCCACCGGAGTACCCCTTTAAACTACACAAATACATACATATTTACATAAAATGAACAAAACAGGTATGAGACTTCTCCTTTAATTGTACTTTAGTAACCATAATAACATCTGACTAAAAGATCAGCAGCATACTGTGTTAAAACCAAAATTTGTGTCTCAAAATTTTTGGACAGGACTATAGGGAGAGGATGGAGAGCATGGAGGTGTACTCAAGGTAAAGTAGTGTGGGGCAGTGTTTCCCAACCAGTGTGACTCCAGCTGTTGCAAAACTCAAACTCCGGGCATGCCTAGACAGCCAAAGTGTTTCTATCCAGTGTGCCTCCAGCTGTTGCCAAACAACTCCGGACATGCCTGGACAGCCAAAGTGTTTCTATCCAGTGTGCCTCCAGCTGTTGCAAATCTACAACTCCGGGCATGCCTGGACAACCAAAGTGTTTCTATCCTGTGTGCCTCCAGCTGTTGCAAAACTACAACTCTCAGCATGCTTGGACACTGCGAAAGACAGCGACTGTCTATTGCAATGTTTCCCGACCAGTGTGCCTCCAGCTGTTGCAAAACTACAACTCCCAGCATGCTGGGAGTTGTAGTTTTGCAACAGCTGGAGGCACGATGGTCAGGAAACACTGCAATAGACAGTCGCTGTCTTTCTCTCTCTGTGACTTCCTGTCTAAGCTCCTCCCCTTCCGGCGGGCCGCGGTCAGATGACCGTGACGTCAGGCGGAGATCTCTTGGCGGTGGCCGGTGGACGGGCCCGATCTGCGCCACTGTGTGTTCCCCTCTCATCCCCCCCGGGATCGCACAGTCCGGGAGAGGAGCCCGGCGGCCGGCCGTCTACCCTCCGCCGTGTGGGGTCTCAGGAGCCCGGTCTGGCCCCGCGGGTAAGAGCCTCCTCATGTCTGTGCGCGGATCGGCCGCGGAGCCCGGCACAATGCGCTGACAGAGGCTCCATGTGCCCGGGAGGAGGCGCCGCTGCTGAGCCGCCACTTGGTCCCCCCTCCTGGGGCTGAGCTGCTGGTCCCGCGAGGGGGCATCACATGATGCATTGTGCCCTGTATGGGCATGTGCCAGCCGGGTAATGGAGCCTGGCAGCTGGATCCTTGTCATAAGGGATAATAGTTATGGATATGGTGGCAGATGGTACAGTGCCAGTGTGCCTCCAGCTGTTATGGTGCCCAGCAACTGTATAGGGCAGTGGTCTCCAACCAGTGTGCCTCCAGCTGTTATGGTGCCCAGCAACTGTATAGGGCAGTGGTCTCCAACCAGTGTGCCTCCAGCTGTTATGGTACCCAGCAACTGTATAGGGTAGTGGTCTCCAACCAGTGTGCCTCCAGCTGTTATGGTGCCCAGCAATTGTATAGGGCAGTGGTCTCCAACCAGTGTGCCTCCAGCTGTTATGGTACCCAGCAACTGTATAGGGTAGTGGTCTCCAACCAGTGTGCCTCCAGCTGTTATGGTGCCCAGCAATTGTATAGGGCAGTGGTCTCCAACCAGTGTGCCTCCAGCTGTTATGGTGATCAGTAACTGTATAGGGCAGTGGTCTCCAACCAGTGTGCCTCCAGCTGTTATGGTGCCCAGCAACTGTATAGGGCAGTGGTCTCCAACCAGTGTGCCTCCAGCTGTTATGGTACCCAGCAACTGTATAGGGTAGTGGTCTCCAACCAGTGTGCCTCCAGCTGTTATGGTGATCAGCAACTGTATAGGGCAGTGGTCTCCAACCAGTGTGCCTCCAGCTGTTATGGTGCCCAGCAACTGTATAGGGCAGTGGTCTCCCAACCAGTGTGCCTCCAGCTGTTATGGTGATCAGCAACTGTATAGGGCAGTGGTCTCCAACCAGTGTGCCTCCAGCTGTTATGGTGCCCAGTAACTGTATAGGGCAGTGGTCTCCAACCAGTGTGCCTCCAGCTGTTATGGTGATCAGCAACTGTATAGGGCAGTGGTCTCCAACCAGTGTGCCTCCAGCTGTTATGGTGATCAGCAACTGTATAGGGCAGTGGTCTCCAACCAGTGTGCCTCCAGCTGTTATGGTGCCCAGCAACTGTATAGGGCAGTGGTCTCCAACCAGTGTGCCTCCAGCTGTTATGGTGCCCAGCAACTGTATAGGGCAGTGGTCTCCAACCAGTGTGCCTCCAGCTGTTATGGTGCCCAGTAACTGTATAGGGCAGTGGTCTCCAACCAGTGTGCCTCCAGCTGTTATGGTGATCAGCAACTGTATAGGGCAGTGGTCTCCAACCAGTGTGCCTCCAGCTGTTATGGTGATCAGCAACTGTATAGGGCAGTGGTCTCCAACCAGTGTGCCTCCAGCTGTTATGGTGATCAGCAACTGTATAGGGCAGTGGTCTCCAACCAGTGTGCCTCCAGCTGTTATAGTGCCCAGCAACTGTATAGGGCAGTGGTCTCCAACCAGTGTGCCTCCAGCTGTTATGGTGATCAGCAACTGTATAGGGCAGTGGTCTCCCAACCAGTGTGCCTCCAGCTGTTATAGTGCCCAGCAACTGTATAGGGCAATGGTCTCCAACCAGTGTGCCTCCAGCTGTTATGGTGCCCAGCAACTGTATAGGGCAGTGGTCTCCAACCAGTGTGCCTCCAGCTGTTATGGTACCCAGCAACTGTATAGGGCAGTGGTCTCCAACCAGTGTGCCTCCAGCTGTTATGGTACCCAGCAACTGTATAGGGCAGTGGTCTCCAACCAGTGTGACTCCAGCTGTTATGGTGCCCAGCAACTGTATAGGGTAGTG
This sequence comes from Hyla sarda, assembly GCF_029499605.1. Classification (NCBI taxonomy): domain Eukaryota; kingdom Metazoa; phylum Chordata; class Amphibia; order Anura; family Hylidae; genus Hyla; species Hyla sarda. The sequence goes on from NC_079199.1 coordinate 15,122,415, forward strand.
GTCTCCAACCAGTGTGCCTCCAGCTGTTATGGTGATCAGCAACTGTATAGGGTAGTGGTCTCCAACCAGTGTGCCTCCAGCTGTTATGGTGCCCAGCAACTGTATAGGGCAGTGGTCTCCAACCAGTGTGCCTCCAGCTGTTATGGTGATCAGCAACTGTATAGGGCAGTGGTCTCCAACCAGTGTGCCTCCAGCTGTTATGGTGATCAGCAACTGTATAGGGCAGTGGTCTCCAACCAGTGTGCCTCCAGCTGTTATGGTGACCAGCAACTGCTTTTTTGGGTGTCATATAGGGCAGTGGTCTCAAACCCGCAGACCTCCAGATGTTGCAAAACTACAACTCCCAGCATACCCGGACAGCCAACAGCTGTCTGGGCATGCTGGGAGTTGTAGTTCTGCAACATCTGCAGGTTGGAGACCACTGGTTGTAAGGGAGTGGTCTGGTGGTGTGTTTGGTGGTGCCGCTGTTGTTAAAAATGGATCGGAACCAGATGCGGTATCTTCTAGTGCTGGGCGGTATGACCAAAAATGTATATCACGGTACTTTTTATTTTTCACTCATTTCCCCCTCTCGAATGAATTATAACTCGCGGGCGCTGTCCTGCTTTATCCCCCCCCCCCCCCCCCACAGAATGAATTATCAGCCGCAGCGCTGTCCCCACATTGGAGGACTAGTTATGTTACCTGCAGGCGCTGATCGCCTCCTTTTCCTCCTCTGAGCCGCGGGCGCTAGAAATGGATGAGTTGTGAGGCGCAGGACGGAAAACGGAAGCTGTCACCTCCCCCTGCAAGCGCTGAAAGCCAGTGGGCCGCGGGTGCTGCAGAGCTTCTGATCAGAGGTTCTGCAGGGCCCGCTGGCTTTTCTGCGCTTGCAGGGGGAGGTGACAGCTTCCATTTTCCATCCTGCGGCTCACAACTCATTCAAACTCCTTCATTTCCAGCGCCCACGGCTCAGAGGAGGAGGAGATCAGCGCCTGCGAGTAACGTGATTAGTTCCCCGATATGGGGACAGCGCTGCTAATAGTTCATTCGAGGAGGAGGGAGGGGTCCGACCGGTATTGCGGTATAGGGAAAAATTTATATCGTAGAGAAAAAAAACACTAGTATTCGGAATGAACCGGTATATTGCCCAGCACTAGTATCCGCCCACTCCTAATTAGGTTACTGGATCACAGTGATGGTAGGTGGCAGTGTGGTACCGGTAGGTGGCAGTGTGGTACCGGTAGGTGGCAGTGTGGTACTTGTAGGTGGCAGTCTAGCGGCGCAGTATCGGTAGGTGGCTGTTTGGCTGGTTGTCTCTCGATACAGTGGCTATTGTTCAGCAAGAATGATGGTGTGTTGCCGGTAGGAATCGACCGATATCGATTTTTTTTTTTTTTAGGGCCGATACCAATAATCTGTGACCTTTCAGGCCGATAGCCGATAACTTATACCGATATTCCGGTATAAGTTATTGGCTATCTCCCTGCCCCACCCCAACCACAGAAGCTGCTGCAGATCAATGATTTAAAGCGGGCGCTTTAGATCAACGAACTGCAGCGGCTTTTGCGGTGCCAGAGACCGCCGCCGCCACCCGCTTCTCTCCCCCTGCCTGTCCTGAGTCTAACCACCACAGTTGCCCCATTACCCCCCCCATCCTCTGCCCTCATACTACCGCCTCCCCCTCCCCATCCACTGCCCACATACTACCGCCGCCCCCCCATCCTCTGCCCACATGCTGCCGCCCTATCGCCTCCCCCATCCCCGGTGTTATAATTACCATTTCCCGGGGTCCGCGATACGTCGGCATCCTGTACTGTCACTGTGCGCACTGATGGTGACGTCGCGTTGGGGACGTCACTCGTCATTACTCAGCGCACAGCAACAGCGCAGGAGCCATAAGGATCGCGGACCCCGGGAACAGGTAATTATAACACCGGGGATGGGGGAGGCAATGGGGCGACAGCGGTATGTGGGCAGAGGATGGGGGGAGGCAATGGGGCAGCGGCGGCGATGGTCGCCTCTGGCCGGGGCATTATCGGCATATTGTCAAGGTAATTGCCGATACTGATGTCCAAAATCGCGATTATCGGCCAAACCGATAATCGGTCGATCCCTAGTTGCCGGTATGTGGCTGTCGTGCGGTGCCGGTAGGTGGTTGTTGCATCTTGGTGCCAGCTGTTCAGGCAGTTGGATGTTATGGTGTCGGGCAGATGGTGGCATTTGTTTGGTCAGCCGGTGATGCAATAACATGCTCTAGGTGTGACCAAATGTGTGTATCATGGTATTTTTGTAACTTTTGGCTGTTCTACGGTATATAACGGTATTTCCCTCCCCTCAAAATTATCAGCCCAGCGCTTCGCTGTCCCCATCGGGGTAAATACTCACATATCACCCGCAAGCGCTGCCTCCTCGTCCTGTTTGTTGAGGCCGCCGGCGCTGACACTCTCTATACTGTGCGGTATCCCTATGACCGGGCTGCAAAAGGTAAACAAAATAAACTTTAACGCACGTTCCGACATCGGGCTTACGCTCTTCCTGGGAACAGGAACGTCTGAGAGCCATCGGCCTATCACAGTCCGCAGCGATGTTCCGGTGATAGGCTGAGCTCACTGTCATATAAGGAGCCGGCTTCTTACATGACATTGGGCTCAGTCTATCACCGGAACATCGCTGCGGCTGGTGATAGGGTGACGACTGTCCGACGTTCCCGTCCCCAGGAAGCAGGTGAGGCCGGTACCGGACCAACGGGGGGAGAGTTAAAGTTTATTTTGTTTATGTTTTGCAGCCCGGGCATAGGGATACCGCACAGTATAGAGTGTCAGCGCCGGCGGCCTCAACAAACAGGAGGACGATGAGGGCAGCGCTTGCAGGTGATGTGAGTATTTACCCCGATGGGGACAGCGCAGCGCTGGGCTGATCATTGGGGGCGGGGGTCACATATGATTAGTTCCCCAATGTGGGGACAGCGCGGCGCTGGGCTGATAATTCATTCATTCTCGAGGGGGAGGGGCCAAACCGATATTGCTGTATGAGGAAAAATTCATATCGTGCAGGGCAAAAATTTTGGTATTCGTTATGAACCGGTACACCGCCCAGCTCTAGGTCACCATATACTTTCAGGCCAGGTCTCGGTGAGCTCCCAGGGCTCAAGTCCTGCAGGAATGCATGGGAACTGAGTTCCTGCACTTTTTCCACAGCAGGAACACTGTTGCCTCTAGCAGGAGTCCTGCAGGACCAGCCCTTGATTGGAATTGTTGGGTGAGTTCCCACACATGACCCTTGTGAGGAGCGGCTTGGTCCCCGGGAATGCTGTGCTTCTCCTATTTTTACCTTAAAGAGCATGATGGGAGTTGTGGTACGACAGCAGCTTCGGGATCGCTGCCCTGGTGATACGACGTCACATGACCCCCACGACTAACGGCTGTGATGTCTTTGTGGACATTGGGGAAGTTCAAACCTTGTGCACAGGAGCCGTTGGCCTTGGCAGCCAATCAGGTTTCAGCTTTCATTTCTTCTCTGCAATCTAGTTGCTATGGGCAACTGCTCCTCTCTGCACAAAGTTTATTAAATCCTGTGTATTGTGCCCCCTCCCCATATAAGAACACTCTATGAAGAGTCTCCCCAACCAGTCTTCCTCCAGATGTTTCAAAACTAGAAACTGAGAGTTGTAGTTTTGCAACAGCTGGAGGCACCCTGGTTAGGAAAACAAACACTATTCTAATAGTTCCTATCATGGTTTAGGTTCTATTACCCAGCTTTCCGAAGAGACCCGATTGGCACATTTTGCTTGATTCTGTACTGAACTACAACTCCCATCATGCCCAGCGGGAGGTAAATAAACAAGAGTCTCACCAGCTGTTAACAAAAACAATTTTGCCTTGTTTCCATTCAGTGACAACAAGCAGACACCTCAATGATCGCACGCCTGTAAATCCCCTTCAAATGTCGCTGTGACTTAAAGGGGTATTCCAGGCAAAAACTTTTTTTTTTTTAGATCTCAACTGGCTCCGGAGTTTAACAGATTTGTAAATTACTTCTATTAAAAAAATCTTAATCCTTTCAATAGTTATTAGCTTCTGAAGTTGAGTTGTTGTTTTCTGTCTAACTGCTTTCTGATGACTCACGTCCGGGACGTGACATCATCATTGAGCAGTTAGACAGAAAACTTCAGAAGCTAATAACTATTGGAAGGATTAAGATTTTTTAATAGAAGTAATTTACAAATCTGTTTAACTTTCCGGAGCCAGTTGATATATAAAAAAAAAGTGGTGGTGATGGCGGTGATAGGACTCTGGAGGATCCCCGGACAGGCAGGGGGAGAGAAGCGGGTGGCGGCGGCGGTCTCTGGCACCGCAAAAACAGCTGCAGTTAATTGATTTATAGCATCCGCTTTAAATCAATGATCTGCAGCGGCGTCCCGGGGGGGGGGGGGGGGGGGTTGGATAGCCGATAACTTGTACCGGAATATCGGTATAAGTTATCGGCTATCGGCCCTAACCTCCACCGATTATCGGTATCGGCCCTAAAAAATCGATATCGGTCGATCCCTACTTTCCGGCGGTATTCCTGTGTGCGCAGCCGGCACATGGCCCACCTCCAAAGCTCACTACACGCATAGGGCTGCCGCCGGAAAGCCCTGTATGTGTATAGTGAGCGAGGAATACGCAGCGTATTTCCCGCTGCTGCTGCAAATTTTGTGCAGCGTGAAATACACTGCGTATTCGCCAGGTGGGAACGCACCCTTAAAACGCATTGCCTTCTATGGAGACGGTGCATTTCTGAGTCCTAGCGCCGGCATGTCCTGCTGGCGCCCGCTGACTGCCAAAGGCTCTCTGGCCATGCTGGTTGGGAAGCGCTGATCTAAGTACTCCGCCCCTAGACATCTTATCCCCTAATCCAAAGGATACGAGATAAGATGTCTGATTGCGGGGGTCCCGCTGCTGGGGACCCCTGCCATCTCCATGCTGCACCCGGCATTCGTTTACAGCAGTGATCTTCAACCTGTGGACCTCCCAGATGTTGCAAAACTACAACTCCCAGCATGCCCGGACAGCCAACGGCTGTCCGGGCATGCTGGGAGTTGTAGTTTTTCAACATCTGGAGGTCCACAGGTTGGAGACCACTGGTTTAGAGTGTTGGGTGCAGCACCGGATGCTCATGATGTCATGGTCTTGGCCGCCCCCCCTCTCAATGCAAGTCTATGGGAGGGGGCGTGACAGCCATAGACTCCCATAGACTTGCATTGAGGGGACGTGGTCATGATGTCACGAGCCTCCGCCCCCTCATCGCCAGTACGCTCCGTACATTGGATGTCTGGGGTGCCACAGCCCAGATTGCGGGGGACCCCAGTGTCGGGACCCCCGCGATCAGACATCTTATCCCCAATCTTTGCATGGGGGATAAGATGTCTGGCGGCAGAGTACCCCTTTGAAGACCCTCGGTCCATGGTGAGCCCCTTTTGTCCCTCCTGGGGGGGATGTCTGTTATATGAGGCCATTAACCTTGTTGTTTTTACCATTGGGCTTTGTGGTCCCCTCATGGACTCCAGTGTAATGTTAGATTTCCTACTGAACGTGAAAATGCAGTTCGCAGGCCGCATCGATATCGGGACTTTTACAAGCTGTTAGAGGACGTAAAGCATATTAGGTATACGCATGATATCCTCCTGTCTGGGAGCTGAGCACTTCAGCTAAAAACCCCCTCATCCCCCCCACCCCAGAAAAAGTGGGGGCTCCTCAGACAAAGCAGTAAGTGTCAGAGCCCACGGTTAGCGCACGGCCGGCTCTTCACGCTGCTCCCATGGAATCCGCTCAGTGTTTGCAGCTCTCCACCCACGCTGATTGTTCTGTATCCCGGCGCCACGCACATACAAAGGCAAAAATACACCTGCCAAAAAACGTGGCGTCACTACATGTTCTGTGAAATCTTAAAGGTGCGAAAATAAAACACCTATTTGTTTCTTTTTAGGTCCAAGAACCTTCAGGACGGCGGCTAATCAGCGCTGAGGTAAAGGATTTCTTAATAATGGAAACTCCAGAGCTGCACTCACTATTCTGCTGGTGGGGTCACTGTGTACATACATTACATGACTTATCCTGTACTGATCCTGAGTTATATCCTGTATTATACTCCAGAGCTGTACTCACTATTCTGCTGGTGAGGTCACTGTGTACATACATTACATTACTTATCCTGTACTGATCCTGAGTTATATCCTGTATTATACTCCAGATCTGCACTCGCTATTCTGCTGGTGAGGTCACTGTGTACATACATTACATTACTTATCCTGTACTGATCCTGAGTTATATCCTGTATTATACTCCAGAGCTGTACTCACTATTCTGCTGGTGAGGTCACTGTGTACATACATTACATTACTTATCCTGTACTGATCCGGAGTTATATCCTGTATTATACCCCAGAGCTGTACTCACTATTCTGCTGGTGAGGTCACTGTGTACATACATTACTTATCCTGTACTGATCCTGAGTTATATCCTGTATTATACTCCACAGCTGTACTTACTATTCTGCTGGTGAGGTCACTGTGTACATACATGACATTACTTATCCTGTACTGATCCTGAGTTATATCCTGTATTATACTCCAGATCTGCACTCGCTATTCTGCTGGTGAGGTCACTGTGTACATACATTACATTACTTATCCTGTACTGATCCTGAGTTATATCCTGTATTATACTCCAGAGCTGTACTCACTATTCTGCTGGTGAGGTCACTGTGTACATACATTACTTATCCTGTACTGATCCTGAGTTATATCCTGTATCATACTCCAGAGCTGTACTCACTATTCTGCTGGTGAGGTCACTGTATACATACATTACATTACTTATCCTGTACTGATCCGGAGTTATATTCTGTATTATACTCCAGAGCTGCACTCACTATTCTGCTGGTGGGGTCACTGTGTACATACATTACATTACTTATCCTGTACTGATCCTGAGTTATATCCTGTATTATACTCCAGAGCTGTACTCACTATTCTGCTGGTGAGGTCACTGTGTACATACATTACATTACTTATCCTGTACTGATCCTGAGTTATATCCTGGATTATACTCCAGAGCTGTACTCACTATTCTGCTGGTGAGGTCACTGTGTACATACATTACATTACTTATCCTGTACTGATCCTGAGTTATATCCTGTATTATACTCCAGAACTGTACTCACTATTCTGCTGGTGAGGTCACTGTGTACATACATTACATTACTTATCCTGTACTGATCCTGAGTTCCCTCTGGTTTGGAAACATGATTCTCTGCACCCATCGGGATTGGTCAGGTTGTAACATTTAGCGCTGGTGTTTTCTTCGCAGTTATGACGCTGTCACAGAACGTTTCAAGATTTTTCTCTTTTGTGACGCCTCAGACTGACAGAGGTGAGTGATCCGCTCTCATCTGATCCGCTCTCATCTGATCCGCTCTCATCTGATCCGCTCTCATCTGATCCGCTCTCATCTGATCCGCTCTCATCTGATCCGCTCTCATCTGATCCGCTCTCATCTGATCCGCTCTCATCTGATCCGCTCTCATCTTCATTTTCCCATCAGAGAACCAAACAGGCTGATCCTGCAGGATTATAATGCTGGACGGATAGAATATCCTTATTGGAATGAAATGGCTTTGGATTGTCCCAAAATCCGCTCTCCAAGATTGCTGCGCCTATGAGCGGTGTTCACACATTGCAGTTGTGTTTCAGTCATTTAATGTGTTTTTTTTTCCACGGTTTCTGAAACTGCAGCACATAGGCCAAGGCCCATTCACTCTATGGAATGTCCAAGCCAAATTCTGCTTGGAAATTTCCGGTGCAGCAGCCTCCGTTAGTTTTCAATGGGATTCTGCTGCACTGTTCCCACTGAAGAATTTGCGGCGAAAATTCCGGATTCCCATCTCCTTGGTCATTCTTTCAGCGGAATTATGTACTGACTGCATTGCCATTAAAGGGGTATTCCGGGTTAATACATCTTATCACCTATTCTGTGCCGGACGCTGCCTCCGAGATGGGACTCCGCGCGACGTCACGGCCACGCCCCTATTGATGTGTCGCCACACCCCCTCCTTTCATGTCTATGGGAGGGGGCGTGACAGCCGTCACGCCCCCTCCCGTAGACATGAATGGAGGGGGCGTGGCGTGACGTCACTAGGGGGGGAGTGGCTGTGACATCACATCCTCGTCTCAGAGGTACCGCCCGGCACAGAATGCCACGGGCTGCACAGAAATCGTGTGGTCCTTTGGATAGGGGATAAGATGTATATACCCGGAATGCCCCTTTTAATGAGGATGTCCCGTATCCACGTCATCATGGCGACAATTGATACTTGCGCCCCTCACTGCAGTTCCGTAATGTGATTCTGCCCTTGTTGTGATTAAGATGAAATGTTAAATGAGCGCTATCCTCTTATAGAAACTAATGATGTGTGATGGAGATAGATCATATGCTTTGATCCGTCAGGGTCTGTGTTCAGGCTTGGCGCATGCGCTCCTGACTCCTGGGTCACATGACCTGGACAGTTGCAGACAGCAATGCAAGTCTATGTGGTTGTCCAGGTCTCATAGACACTGGTGGGTGAGGAGCACGCGGTAATGCTGCTCTCTTCCCACTCACTCATTAGTCAGGGTCAATAAAAATTTTTGACATGTCCTTTTTTTTGGCAATTTACTCTTCTTAGTATTTTTAAATGGGCACTGTCAGATATAAAAACTTTTGATATGTTGTACATCTTGGCAAAACAATAGTTTTTCTAATATACTTTAACACATTTTATGGAAGAAAGCTGCCTCCAAAAATCCCACCACTAGGGGTCCCCATACCTCTTGAGACACTGATCATGAGCCACAGCATCATGAGGGTGTCCATGGGTCATGGACACGAGATGACTGATTGACAAGGCTACAGCCTGCAGCAACACTGCTGTGAAAGAGTTTTACCAATCATGTGCCTCCAGCTGTTGCAAAACTACAATTCCAAGTATGCCCGGACAGTCAAAGTATGTCTGGGCATCCTGGGATTTGTAGTTCTGCAAAAGCTGTAGGCACACAGCAGAAGGCAACACTGCTATAAAAGAGTTTATCCAAACAACCTCCAACTATTCCAAAACTACAAGTCCCAGCATTACAGGGCTGGCAAAGGATGACACACATTGAATGACTTGGGATGTAAGATGTAAGTTATACACTCACCATATTGTCTTTGGTGGTGGAGTACGGGCACTCCCTAATGATCATTGTGTATGTACAGCAAAAAACCAGAGAGTAAAGGGTTACAGAGCAGGGCTGCTGGGCTCCAAGAGCAGTGAGTCAGCAGAGTGAGGGGGAGGAGTCATCACAGTGCAGACAAGAGAAGGACACTCCCTCTCCCTGTGGGAAGATGGAAAAGACATTGAGCAGTGTTAATATGCTATTTTTTTAGTGAATTATCATTGATAGACATAAAAATTGCATATACGTGATCAGGATGAGGTAACTGAGTAACATATAACAGTTTTGATTTTTTTTGTGGGATCTGACAGGTACGCTTTAACTTATTGCTTTTGTGCTTCTCTTTTTTTTTTTATTTGCAGAAAGCTGTGCCGACCCCCCAGCTGCAATGATCTAAGTTACTGGATGATAGAAAGACCCTCATCATGGCAGGCCTGCAGCTCCTGACCCCGGCCTCCTCACCCATGGGCCCCTTCTTTGGACTGCCCTGGCAGCAGGAGGCGATCCATGATAATATATACACCCCTAGGAAATATCAGGTGCAGGATGGGGGTCCTCCAGCCGCAGGGGATATGTGATGTGAACGCAGAGATCGCTTTCAGAGGAATGGGGGATGTAGGGCGGTGCCTCCAGCTGTTGCAAAACTTCAACTCCCAGCATGCCCGGACAGCCTTTGGCTGTCCGGGCATGCTGGGAGTTGTAGTTTTGGAACAACTGGAGGCACACTGCACTGATCTAGGGTAACGGAAATTGCAGGGGGTCTCCACACTTCTTTGTACCCCATGTTTCTTGGTGAAACAACCTCCGTCTTAAAGGGGTACTCCTCTGTCCATGTCAGGAACTGTCCAGAGCAGGAGAGGTTTGCTATGGGGATTTGCTCCTACTCTGGACAGTTCCTGAGACAGACAGGGGTGTCAACAGAGAGCACTGTGGTCAGACAGAAAAGACATTCAAAAAGAAAAAGCTGTGGAGCATATACAGCAGCTGATAAGTAGTGGAAGGATTAAGATTTTGAAATAGAAGTAATTTACAAATCGGTTTTAACTTTCTGGCACCAGTTGATTTATAAAAAAGTTTAAGTGGAGTACCCCTTTAATACAAAGTACAGGCAATAAATGCAGATAATTCCTTATTCCTTTTTCAGACTTCGTTAGCTTTGGCTGATATATTCTTATGGGATCACTTTAATATCTTTATTTCTGCACATTTGGGCTAAAAATTTAGAAAGAAGTTGCCATTTTATGCTCGCGCTGATGTATTTTTTTTCCACTGTAATGCCGAAATCTGCCACCATAGTGAGTGACCATCAGCTACAGGGGACACAAAGGCGGCATGCGAACTAAACCGAACACGTTTTTACATCTAAATGCAGGAGTTTTTTATTTTTTTAAAGGGGTACTCTGGTGAAAACCTTTTTTCTTTTAAATCAACTGGTGCCAGAAAGTTAAACATATTTGTAAATGACTTCTATTAAAAAATCTTAATCCTTCCAGTACTTATTAGCTGCTGAATGCTTCAGAGGAAATTCCTTTCTTTTTGGAACACTGATGACATCACGAGCACAGTGCTCTCTGCTGACATCTCTGTCCATTTTAGCAACCGTGCATAGCAGATGTATGCTAAGGGCAGCATGGTGGCTCAGTGGTTAGCACTGCTGCCTTGCATTGCTGGGGACTTGGGTTCCAATCCCACTAAGGACAACAATAAATAAAGACTTAAAAGAATTTCCTCTGTAGTATTCAGCAGCTAATAAGTACAGGAAGGATTAAGATTTTTTAATAGAAGTAATTTACACATCTGTTTAACTTTCCGGAGCCAGTTGATTTAAAAGAAAAAAGGTTTTCACCGGTGTACCCCTTTAAGTTTTAACCCTTTATAGTGCCAACATGAAATACATGATTCCTGAGAGTTGATCGTGACCGTTTTCAGTACATTTACGATGAATATAATATCTGATCTTCTGGTGCAGGTGGAGCTGCTGGAAGCAGCTTTGGACCACAATACTATAGTGTGTTTGAACTCAGGCTCAGGGAAGACGTTCATCGCCGTACTACTTACTAAAGAGCTGTCCTATCAGATACGGGGAGACTTTCATAAATCCGCCAAGAGAACAGTGTTCCTGGTCAATTCTGGTAAGTGTCAGCCCGTGCGTAGGGTTAACTCTGTGTTTCCCAACCAACATGCCTCTTGCTGTTGCAAAGCTATAGCTCTCAGCTTGCTGCTGTCCGGGCATTCTGGAAGTTGTGGTTTTGCAACAGCTGGAGGCGCTCTAGTTGGGAAACACTGCTTTATCGTATCTTCTTGGCATGTCATGTGAGCAGAGGGTGGTTATATGGAGGGACGTGCTATCTTGCTGGTTATTAAAGGAGTCATTTAGTGAAAGATAACTTATCCCCCTATTGAATAGGAAATAAGTTATAGATGGCGGGCGGGTCCGACCGCTGGGTCCCCACACGATCTCCTGAACGGGGCCCCGGCGGTCTGCTGGAAGGGGGTGTGTGACCTGAAGTACACTACGGGCGAACTACAATGCTCAGAATAGAAGGAGTCATATTTGGCTTTTTGAGAGCAAATTTTGCTCGGGGGGCATGTCGCATTTAGGAAGCCCCTATGGTGCCAGAACAGCAAAAAAAAAAACACATGGCATACCATTTTGGAAACTAGACCCCTTGAGGAACGTAACAAGGAATAAAGTGAGCCTTAATACCCCACAGGTGTTTCACGACTTTTGCATATGTAAAACAAAAATTTTTTTTCCACTAAAATGTTTCCCCACAAATTTCCCATTTTTGCAAGGGTTAATAGCAGAAAATACCCCCCAAAATTTGTAACCCCATCTCTTCTGAGTATGGAGATACCCCATAAGTTGACTTGAAGTGCACTACGGGCAAATTACAATGCTCAGAAGAGAAGGAGTCATATTTGGCTTTTTGAGAGCAAATTTCGCTCGAGGGGCATGTCACATTTAGGAAGCCCCTAAGGTGCCAGAACAGCAAAAAAAAAAAAAAAACACACTGCATACTATTTTGGAAACTAGACCACTTGAGGAACGTAACAAGGAATAAAGTGAGCATTTGCCCCCCCACTGGTGTCTGACAGATCTTTGGAACAGTGGGCTGTACAAGTTTTCATTTTCATGGACCACTGTTCCAAAGATCCGTCAGACACCTGTGGGGGGTAAATTCTCACTGCACCCCTCATTACATTCCGTGAGGGGTGTCGTTTCCGAAATGGGGTCACATGTGGGGTTTTGTTGTTTTTGCGTTTGTCAAAACCGCTGTAACAATCAGCCACCCCTGTGCAAATCACCTCAAATGTACATGGTGCACTCTCCCTTCTGGGCCTTGTTGTGCACCCCCAGAGGACTTTACGCCCACATATGGGGTATCTCCGTAGTCAGGAGAAACTGCATTACAAATTTTGGGGGGCTTTTTTTCCCTTTTACCTCTTGTGAAAATGTAAAGTATAGGGCAACACCAGCATGTTAGTGTAAAAAATTTAATTTTTTTTACACTAACATTCTGGTGTAGACCCCAACATTTCCTTTTCATGAAGGGTTAAAGAAGAAAAAGCCCCCCAAACCTTGTAACGCAATTTCTCCCGAGTACGGCGATACCCCATATGTCGCCCTAAACTGTTGCCCTGAAATACGACAGGGCTCCAAAGTGAGAGCGCCATGTGCATTTGAGGCAAATTAGGGATTTGCATAGGGGTGGACATAGGGGTATTCTACGCCAGTGATTCCCAAACAGGGTGCCTCCAGCTGTTGCAAAACTCCCAGCATGCCTGGACTGTCAACGGCTGTCCGGCAATACTGGGAGTTGTTGTTTTTCAACAGCTGGAGGCTCTGCTTTGGAAACAGTGGTGTACCGGACGTTCTTATTGGGGGAGGGGGGCCGTGTAGGGGTATGTGTATATGTAGTGTTTTTAACTTTTTATTTTTGTGTTAGTGTAGTGTAGTGTTTTTAGGGTACAGTCACATGGGCGGGGGATTACAGCAAGTTTCCCAGCGCAAAATTTGCTGCATCTCAAACTTGCAGCGAGAAACCCACTGTAAAACCCTCGTCCATGAGAATGTACCCTGTACATTCACATGGGGGGGGTGCACCAGCTGTTGCAAAACCACAACTCCCAGCGTGCATGGTCTGTTAGTGCATGCTGGGAGTTATAGTTTTGCAACAGCTGGAGGCACACATGTTAGGAAACACTGAGTTAGAAACAGACAATGTTTCCCAACCAGTGTGTCTCCAGTTGTTGCAAAACTACAACTCCCAGCATGCCCAGACAGCTAAAGGGCATGCTGGGAGTTGTAGTTCGGCAACATCTGAAGGGTGTTCAGATGTTGCTGAACTAAAACTCCCAGCATGCCTGGACAGTCAGTGCATGCTGGGAGTTGTAGTTTTGCAACAGCTGGAAGAGCACAGATTGGAGACAATTATACAATGGTCTCCAAACTGGGGCCCTCCAGATGTTGCAAAACTACAACTCCCAGCATGCCCAGACAGCTAAAGGCTGTCTAGGCATGCTGGGAGTTGTAGTTTTCAGACTCCTAGAAGCAGCAGTGAAGATTTTCACTGCTGCTTCTGAGGACCATATACTTACCTGCCGGTCCCGTCGCTGCTCGTCCACGTGGCCGGTCCCGCAGTGCTCCTCGGTCCCACCGCTGGTTCGGGTAAGTCCGCCGGTCCCCACGTGTTCCCCCACCTATGCCGCGAGGATCTGAACTTTCACCCCAGATCACTGTGATTGGTCCACAGGGACCAATCACAGTGATCACTGACCAGGACCATCAATGGATGGTCCTGGGGGTGAAGCAGAAGTTGTCCCCTGCTGGAAACAGCGGGACTTCTGCTGGTTAACCCGTGCGATGCTGCGCATCGCCGGGTTAACTGAATGTCATTTATAAACGTCGGGATGCTCGAATGCACTGCATAACCCGGCGTTGATATATGACATTCTGCGGGAAGGGGATAAAAGGTATGGAGCTCCTACTGTTCGGGGGGAGATTATACCCTCACTGCTTAACCTGTGGATATGGGATACAATTTTTAAACACTGTAGTACCCCTTTAAGAGATGAATTCAAGAACATTTTACAATGACTCTTTTTTATTTACATTTTTTTAATTTTTTTAGCAGTAATAGAGTAAGAGAAATGATCTTGTAGTGGTAAATCCTGTTTTCCTGGTTGTTTCGGATACAGTTTTCTATTATCCTACATTTTTTTTATGTGTCTCTTTAAGCTAAACAAGTTGCCCAGCAAGTTTCCGCGGTCCGCACCCACTCGGATCTGAAGGTCGGGGAATATTCCAGTCTAGAAGTTGTGGAAAGTTGGCCAAAAGAAAAATGGCAGGAAGAGTTTGTGGCCCATCAGGTATTGGTCAGATCACAGTAACCTGTAACCTGTAGAAGGGTGGGGGTGGGGGTGGGGGTGGTGGTTCTAGGTTAGACCCCTTTCACACTACAGGTATCATCCTGTAAAAAAACCTTTGTTAGGCTGGGTTCACACCACATTTTTGCAATACAGTTTTTTTATCAGGTTTTTTTTTATAAAAAAACGGATTCCTTAAAACCTGACTAAACTGTATCAAAACGTGTGTACAAAGTTTTATCTGTATACGGTTTGAAAAATGACGTCCGGTTGCATCCGTTTTTTAAGAAAAAAAACGTATACGTTTTGATTTTTTTCACTCCATTATGAATAAAGTTTCACTTGTTTGATTGAAATTCCAAGAAAAAAATCGCCAAGGTCAAAAACCGGATGGTGCAAACCAGATGGAGCCGTACGCACATACAGTTCTGTACGGTTCCCATTGACTCCCATGTTACAAAAAAAAAACGTATACAGGTTAATACGGTTTTTCACCCGGACCAAAAACCATGGTAGACTACAGTTTTCTGTCCAGAAAAATCCTGCGAGTACAATGGAAATATGGTGAGCTTCAGGATTATAAACTCTCACCTGGTGAGTAGAGATGAGCGAATTTACAGTAAATTCAATTCGTCACGAACTTCTCGGCTCGGCAGTTGATGACTTTTCCTGCGTAAATTAGTTCAGCTTTCAGGTGCTCCGGTGGGCTGGAAAAGGTGGATACAGTCCTAGGAAAGAGTCTCCTAGGACTGTATCCACCTTTTCCAGCCCACCGGAGCACCTGAAGGCTGAACTAATTTATGCAGGATAAGTCATCAACTGCCGAGCTGAGAAGTTTGTGACGAATCGAATTTACTGTAAGTTCGCTCATCTCTAGTACTGAGCATGCTCCGTACAGCTTTACAAAAAAAGGGTTAAAAACCTGATTAAAAAAAAACCCCAGGTGTAACTGGTGATAACAGATGAACAACATCAGGTTAAGAGAAAAACTGATGGTCATCAGTTATCATCCGTTATTGCATCCGTTTTTTTTATTTTTTTTATCCGTTATTGTCAAATAACGTCACTAAAAAAGCAGGATGATGCCTGTAGTGTGAAAGGGGCCTTAGTCTGCGCCTGTCCTTAATCTTGTGAATGCGGCCTTTAATGAAGCACTTTTTTTGCCCATATCATGCGCAGTCACACCATCACTAGTGCAGCACCATGTTTTATTTGACCATTAGTCAGCTGACAGAACTGTATACAGCAGTGTTTCCCAACCAGGGTGCCTCCAGCTGTTGCAACACTACAACTCCCAGCATGCCCGGACAGCCTTTGGCTGTCCGGGCATGCTGGGAGTTGTAGTTTTGCAACAGCTGGAGGCACCCTGGTTGGGAAACGCTGCTGTATACAGTATCTGTATACTACTGCTATCTCTCTGGGATTTACATATATAGTGGTTATACTCCTCCCCTCAACTTCATCTGTATACTACTGCTATCTCTATGGGATTTGTGTGTGTGTGTGTGTGTGTGTGTGTGTGTATGTATATGTGTGTGTGTATATATATATATATATATATATATCTATATCTATATATACAGGGATGTGGAAATCCTATAGCCCGACGCCCGGGACAAGTAGTTTTGGGCACCGGGCAGGTGAATTGTTTATAGATTTAGCCTTGTATCGGGCGAGCAGGGACAGACCGACGTCCCCCTTATTTTTCTTTAATGCCGGTGTGAGGCGCAGGAGCCGATGGAAGTCTGTACCTCACACCAGCACTCAGAGTGTATGGAGGGGGCGGCTGCCTCCAGCTGACTGCAGAGCCCCCTTATCTCCCCACCCGGAGGATGGACGCAGCTCAGAGACACAGCAGGGTGAGAGAAAGGATGTTGACAGCTCCATCCGCCACACACAGCTCCATCCCCCGCACACAGCTCTATCCCTCCCCCTCCCCTGCTCTGTCTAGACAGGACCTAATCCACCACGAGGCAGTTGCTTCTTTGCACGGGGAAAACACAGAGCAGGGGGGGGGGGGGGGGGGGGAAGGACGGAAATCTCACCTCACACCGGCCGGGACTACAGCTCTGATGTCCACTCATGGCGGCTCAGGTGAGGAGACCGAGAATACAGGCGACAGGAAGGGTGGTTGTATATGTAGGGTGTGAGTGTATGTGTGATGGGGGGGCAGCGGCAGGTGTATGTATGATGTGTGCATATGTATGGTGTATATCAGTGTTTCCCAACCAGGGTGCCTCCAGCTGTTGCAAAACTACAACTCCCAGCATGCCCTGGGCATGCTGGGAGTTGTAGTTTTGCAACAGCTGGAGGCACCCTGGTTGGGAAACACTGGTGGATATGTATGGTGTGAGTGTATGTGTGTATGATGTCTGTCTATGTGTGATGTGTATGTAATGTATAATGTGTGTATGATGTCTATGTATGATGTATGTATAATGTCTGTGTGGTGTATGTAATGTATGATGTATGTATAATGTCTAAGTGTGATGTGTGTGTATGTGATGTATGATGTGGGGTGGGCAGCAGCAGGTGTATGTATGATGTGGGGTGGGCAGCAGCAGGTGTATGTATGATGTGGGGTGGGCAGCAGCAGGTGTATGTATGATGTGTGCATATGTATGGTGTATATGTATGGTGTGAGTGTATGTGTGTATGTAATGTATGATGTGTGGGGGGGGGGGTGTATGTATGTATATGGGGGCAGTGGCTGGTGCATGTATATGTGTATGCATGAATGTTTTGTATAGGAGCAGACGGGCATTAGGGCAGTTGTGCCATCTAATTTTATTTATTTTTAGTGGCACCCGCACTGAATTGCACCCCCAGAAACCCCCCCCCCCCCCCCCTTCATACTCACCCACCAACCAAGAGCCCTACGGATGCACACAAACACGCCCGAACCAAAACTACAACTCCCAGCATGTTGGACCATAACCTAAACTGTAGAACTATAAAGTGTAACTTGCTGGGAGTTGTAGTTTTGGTTCGGGTCAGCTGCAGAGCTATAGGCTGCATCAGGGCATGCTGGGAGTTGTAGTTACTAACTGTAATTCCCAGTATTCCTTGACACAGACTATGGCTCTGCAGCTGACACAAACCAAAACTACAACTCCCAGCATGTTACACAATAACCTTAACTGTACTACTACAGTGCAATATGCTGCCATAGGCTGTATCAGGGCATGTTGGGAGTTGTAGTTATCTAGTAACTAAATGCAACTTCCAGCATTTTCTGACACAAAATGCACCATATAAACTGGAGAAGCAGAACCCCCCCCCCCCCCCCCCCAGTAACACATAAGTCCCTATTGAGACTGAAAAATAGTGATTAAAATATTTTAAAAAGTGCGTATATATGTGAATAAGCCCCTTTCCTAATAAAAGTTTCCAATTTTCTTTAAAAATAATGTACAAAAATAAACATAAGTGGTATCTCTGCACGTGGAAATTTCCAGACTATTAAAATATAATGTTAATTAAACCGTACGGTGAACGGTGTAAATGTAAAATAGTCCAGAATTGCTCATTTTTGGTCACTTCATAGGAGAAATTTTTTATAAGGTGATCAAAAAGTTACATCTAGACTTATCTGGGCTTGTCTCAGGCGTAAGAGGAGCTACAGCTCTCCCTCCGCTAATATCCTGGCATACTGCGATCACCTATTAACCATTAGATCACCGCTGTCAGCAGTGTCTAAAGGATCTTATATCCATCCCTGGTGGTCTAGTGGGGGGGGGGATCAGACTATTTTGGTGGAAATTATTTTATCTGCCAGGACAAGTGGATTTTCTTGAGGGACAAGTAGATTGTGTTCCGCTTTAGTCCCTTGGACAAGTAGTTTTTTTTTAAATTTCCACACCACTGATATATATTTATATTTATAAATAATATATAGTGGTTATACTTCCCCCCCCCCCCCCCCCCAGCTCTGTCTGTATACTACTGCTATCTCTATGGGATTTGTGTATATATAGTGGTTATACTCCTCCCCTCAACTCTATCTGTATACTGCTGTTGCTCTCTCAATGGGATGAGGATCTATAGCAGTTATACACCTACCCCTGAGGCTTTGTTCACATACAGGGTGAAAATGGCAGCGAAATTGATGCGATTTTCCCACAATTGTTTACATTCCGGTAAAAACATGTATGGAAAAATGCAGTTTAAGCGCAACGGTCATCAGGATTGAACCCCTAAAAGGATGAACAGTGTGTACAAGCTGTGTATTACAGTATTGAGCCAAACCTTTGTAATCATAATCTGTGGTTTTAGGAAGATAAAAAAAAAAGTCAGAAGCGTGGTCGGGGGTCCACAATACCCCAGGGCCACCACGCCTGTCTTTAATATCACAGCACCAGCCCTGTGCGAGCGACATACACCACCTCCGCACATGTGGCGACCAATAGAGGTAGAGAGCTCACTCCCTGCCTGTAATGACGGAACGTCTCGGCATCGCTCCGGAGCGCTCCCCAAGGCCGCAGATGAGCGGAGGCAGCAAGCAGGTGCATCTATGCGGGAAGAGATTTACATGCTTGCTGCCTCCTCTCATCTGCTTCTGTGATTGCTTACATTGCCAGTCAGGCCACGCCCCCAGTGACAGGCCAAGCCCCCTCATCTGCTTCTGTGATTGCTCAGATTGCCAGTCAGGCCACGCCCCCAGTGACAGGCCAAGCCCCCTCATCTGCTTCTGTGATTGCTCAGATTGCCAGTCAGGCCACGCCCCCAGTGACAGGCCAAGCCCCCTCATCTGCTTCTGTGATTGCTCGAATAGCTGATCAGGCCACTCCCCCCAGCGCATATGTCACTGTAAAACGTAACTTTCTTGGTCGCCCTTCATTGGGGGACACATATACTGATGAGTATAAGCTCTTGCCACTAGTAGGCGCTGACACTATGAAAAAAAAGTTGGCTCCTCCCTGGCAGGATATACCCGCCCGCTGGAAGTTAGGTCATCAGTTTAGCTTAGTGTCAGTAGGAGGCAGGACACAGGTCTGGGAGCCCCCCCAGACTTAGTCTCTTTTTTAAAAATAATTTTTTAGTAAGGGCTGTTTCTTTCGGATCTGCTGTCTTGGTACCCCACTACTATTGTGAGGAATCCATGTCTGTGTCCTTACATATATTTCGGTCCCTCTGCACGTGTGGAGCCCACCTTCCTTTCTGTCGGCGTCAGTCAGTTCAGCGCTCTGGTTTTCCAGGATGACCCCTTTTCTGGGCATTCCGCTCCTTTTTTTTTATAGCCGTCTCCTCCTTTGGTGTCCATCTTTTCTCAAGATGGATTGAGTTCTGGTCATCCGGATTATGCCTGTCCAGCTTTTTCGCCTCCCGGGGGCTTGTTGTGGGCCCCTGGGTGGGGGTTTTGGGTCTGCAGATGTTCAGATCATCGACCTCCTGCACAACCGCTTTCTGTCTTTTTCCCTTTTTCCAGTGTTTTTCTGGTCTCCGCCTTCTGCTCAGGCACATGCTGCTCTCCCTGGCGTTTTTTTGAATCTGTAGACTCTGGATGGGATTCTCTTTTTGTGCCCTTTTCCATTTTTGTTTCCCAGCTGGGTTAGCCCTCTGTCTGGTTCTGTGTTCCTTGGACTGGACTTCCTACCTCCTCCCGGGATGGTTCCGGCCCATCTGGCTTTCTAGTTTACTCTTTCTTGTCTCCCTATATGGACCAGGGGTTAGTGTCCCTGCCACGGATGGTTCCTTCCTTTGGTGTCCCAGTCCATCATCATCCATGGACGGGGGATCTTCCGAGAGCTTTGTTTTTTGGGCCTCGGTTATCTCTGGTTCGGTCTCAGGACTGATTCCCTAGGGGACTGCTTTTGTACATCCCATCAGTATAGGTGTCCCCCAATGAAGAGCGACTGAGAAAAGGAGATTTTTTTTTTTTTTGGACTTTCTGTAAAATCTTTCTCGGTGCCTTCATTGGGGGACACCGCACCCACCCATTTCTGCATTTGTCCGGATATTCTTTCTCTATCGGTTCCATTGTTTTTTTTAATTTATTTTTATCTGAGTTTCCTTTCTTAGGGTCCTTCGGACATGTTCTTTGTTGGCTTCTCCTACTGCTTTGTGACAAAACTGATTACTTCGCTTCCAGTGGGTGGGTCTATCCTGCCAGGGAGGAGCCGACTTTTTTTTTCCTAGTGTCAGCGCCTCCTAGTGGCAAGAGCATATACCAATCAGTATAGGTTTCCCCCAATGAAGGCTACGAGAGGGATTTTATGGTGAGTACAAAAAAATCTCATTTTTAATTTTGTGTAATTCCCAGAAGAAATGTGTTTAAGGGAACGTTCACACGTACGCAGATTTGATGCGCAGGATTTTCTGCTGCAGATTTCAATGTAAACTAAATGACTGAGCGCAGCTTCTAATCCGCAGTTACAAATTCTGCGCATCAAATCTGTATTTGTGAACGTACCCTAAAGCTGATGTCAGAGCGGACCAAGATGTCAGAAGGGAGCGTATTTGGGAGTTATCACTCCCTTGACAATGGTGCACAGCACTGCAGTTTCCGCAATCATTGTCCGCTCGGGTATTCGTTTAAAAAGTCACTCTATTGCCAACCTCTACATGTTTCGCCGTTACAACGGCGTTCCCAAGAGGCAATAGTGGCGGTGACGCCAAATACGCTCCCTTCTGACATCTTGGTCCGCACTGGCATCAGCCTTAAACACATTTCTTCTGGGAATTACACATTTTTAATAGTAACAAATTAAAAGTTAAGTTTTAGGAGTTACTTATAGAGGGGTTTTGTACCCCTTACGGCCCTGGGGTTTGGTTATTAGTGTTATTGGGCCCCTTACTGCCCATGGGTAGAGTAGTTCGAGAGTCATGGTGGCCCTGGGGTATTCCGGACCCCCGGCCATGCCTCTCCAGCTGTTCCTGGCTTTTCATAAGTGTGTTATCGTCCTAAAATCTCAGATTATGATTATAAAGGTTCGGCTGCATTACTGGGATACGCAGCTTTTACACACTTTATGGGCTAAATCCTGATGACAGTCATGTGTTAAGGATTCAATGTGTGAACACAGCCTAAAGGCTTCACAAATTCCTAAAACACTTCAATTGGAACACTAGGTGAAATCACTTTTACCTAGTGGCAATATTTTTCTAAAAAATTTTACTTTTAGTAAGAAAAATAAAAACTCGCCAGGTGCAGTGATGAGAGAACACCCTCTCATGTTGGCAAAGCCAAAGGATTCATTAGGGGGTCATTTCAGTGATAGAATTGCAATCGGTATAGCTGAAAAGCCAATGCCTGCCACATCATCTAAAAAGGGAAAGCACAAGTATTCAAAAGAACCTTTATTATTCTCAAAAAGCCTGTGCTGCGCTATTTAAAGGGGTACTCTGGCGAGAAACATCTTATCCCCTATCCAAACGATAGGTGTGACAGCTAGTACGTAACCGTCATGCCTTCTCCCATAGAAATGAGTGGAGGGGTTTTGTAGTCGCCAGTCATGCTGCATTTAGCGGAGTTCACTCCGTGCACAGATGACCGGGGTGCCGCGCTGGAGATCGTGGGGGGACCCCCGCGGTCAGACATCTTATCCCCTACCCTGAGATGTTTTTTGCCTGAAAAAGGGGTACTTTGGTGGAAAACTTTTTTTTTTTTTTTTTATCAACTGGTGCCAGAAAGTCAAACAGACTTTTAAATTACTTCTATTAAAAAATCTTAATCCTTCCTGTACTTATTAGCTCCTGAATACTACAGAGGAAATTCTTTTCTTTTTGGAACACAGTTCTCTCTGCTGACATCACGACCACAATGCTCTCTGGTGACATCTCTGTCCATTTTAAGAACTGTCCAGAGTAGAAGAAAATCCCCATAGCAAACATTTGCTGCTCTGGACAGTTCCTAAAATGGACAGAGATGTCAGCAGAGAGCACTGTGGTCATGATGTCAGCAGAGAGCTCTATGCTCCAAAAAGAAAAGAATTTCCTCTGTAGTATTTAGCAGCTAATAAGTACTGGAAGGATTAAGATTTTTTAATAGAAGTAATTTACAAATCTGTTTAGCTTTCTGGCACCAGTTGATTTACAAAAAAAATAAAATAAAATAAAACGGACTGGCACCAGTTACCTCCATGATGGGATCACTGGGTGGTTCAGCTCCCGGTCTCCAGTTGTTCGGTGCAGCGGATCCAGTGCCAAATTCCGACATTTCCCTTTATCAGCTGTCAGAACAGCAATAGGATTATTACCTTGTGTTAAAACATCTGTGCAGCCCCTGTAGTGGGTGGGGGGCAGTATCTCCCTTATATTGTAGGTTGGCGTAACACATTTACTCAAGAAGCATCTGTAGGAGGGGGGGGGGGGCGTCTGATTGCTACAAGGCATCTAATAAAAGGGGCAGTAACTTAAGTCGGGGGCTTTGAGTTTTCGCCGGGGCACTTGTCAAACTTCATTCCCCAGAAACGTTTAGCATGAGAGCAATTTGGTGTGTGTCAGCGGCGGCACGTGATGGGGATTGTCAGATAGTTTACAGAGGAATCATTAGAAACATGTGAGCGCTTATTTCCCCAAATGCAAACCAGACGCGCGCAGGGTCCTTTACGGGATCGCCGGGCATTGACGTTCTTCATGCTTTTCTTTTTTCTTTCAGATCCTGGTTATGACCTGTCACATCTTCCTCAATGTCCTGAAGAGCGAAAGCCTCCACTTATCCAACATCAACCTCCTGGTGTTCGACGAGTGCCACCTCGCCATCCAGGATCACCCTTATCGCGAGATCATGAAGGTAGGAGGAGGGGACTAGAAATAACATGGCCACTTTCTGCTAGTAACAGCGCCACACCTGACTGGGGGTCGTGTGTAGTACTGCAGCTCTGTGAAAGAGAATGGAATGGACTACACACAACCTAATGGACAGGGGTTGGCACGGTTTGTGGATGAAAGCCGCCATGTTTTTCTGGTTCTGCACAGCGCCCTATAAGGCTATATGCCTTATTATTTTTATAGTTTGCATATGCATAGTTTCAGATTTTTTTTTATAGATGGATAGATATAGCTAGAGAGAGAGAGAGAGATATAGATATATAGAGATATATATATATATTCGAAAAAAGGAAAAAAGCTAATCTGAAATTATGCATATGCAAATTATAAAAAAAAGTCTGCACAAAAACTTCATTATAACATTATAATTCCATTTAAAAAAATAAAAAAGGCAAATTTTATTTATATATAATATATACATATACACTTTACTTTATGAGTGGCGAAGAGAGGGAGAACTGGAGGGGGGGGGGGGGGGGGAGATGAATATTCATAAGCGGCGCTGACATCAGTGCCAGTTAACCTGCAGAAGCCCCGCCCATGCCAGTTAAAGCAAGATATACACATAGAATAAAACTACAATTGCGGGGGGATGGCCGGGCGGATCCGGGTACGGTAGGGCTCGTTTTAATCAGCGTCTCCCGCACTATCCATCAGTACCTGTGAAAAGTGCGGGAGAAAATATCTGTCAGTTTTCCTTTTAAAGACATCTGTAGTGCTAGATAACTTATCCTCTACCCGAAGGATAGGGGATAAGTTATAGATCGCGGGGGGGTATGAGCGCTGGGGCCCCCGAGATCTCCTGCACGGGGCCACGGCAGTCTGCAGCAAGTGCAGTGTTGTCCCCAGCAGAAAGCCATGGCAGATACGCCATGGAGATACATGGAGGGGGTTTGTCGGCCGCCGCATCATGCAGGGAAGGAACTCCTCCTTTACAGCATACTGCCGCGGCCCCGTCCAGGAGATCCCGGGGGGCCCCAGCACTCAGACCCCCCGCGATCTATAACTTATCCAATATCCTTCAGATAGAGGATAAGTTATATTGCACTACAGATGTCCTTTAAAACCTGGGTTCTTAAAGGGGTACTCCACCCCTAGATATCTTACCCCCTATCCAAAGGAAAGGGGATTAGATGTCTGATCGCAGGGGGTCCCAGAGGCCGGACCCCCAGCGATCAGACATCTTATCCCCTATCCTTTTGGATAGAGGATTAGATGTTTAGGGGTGGAGTACCCCTTTAAAGCAGCTGGGACTGCATGTTCCTCTACTCCTGGCCATTAGAGGAGCAGATCGGCTGCTCCAGTACAGGACACCTGCACAGGTCCAGTAGGGTTAGATTACAGCTGTCATATTGGTGGTCATTAAGGAGTTAAGAACGCTCACATTGTACGTCCATGTAGCGTAATACATTTCTTTACATTTTCCTCTGATTTGGGGGTGTAAGGACCCCATTGTGCAGGCGTAGGTGGCGTCTGTCATGATCTTATCCCTTATGAATTTTTTCCAGCAATAAGCCCATTCATAACCTGCTCCCCCCCCCCCCCCCCCTCCGTCCCGCACAGATCTGTGAAGGTTGCCAGACATGTCCACGAATCTTGGGACTGACCGCGTCCATACTGAACGGGAAATGTGACCCCCGCGACCTTAAAGAGAAGATCCAGAAGCTGGAGGAAATTCTGAAGAGTAATGCTGAAACGGCAACTGATCTGGTGGTTTTAGACAGGTAAACGCAATGCAGAACCCATGACCTCACCTCCTTCTCGTATAGCATATGTGTATGGATGGCGCTGCTGGGTTAACCCCTTTATAGCTGAGCTTGAATGATAAAATAAGATGGGCGAGAATTTGGAGGGCCGGGTGTCATGTATAATAGAGCAATTCGGAACCCCCCCCCCCCAAATTCCGCTCCCATAGGCAATGCCTGAAGCAGCACTCGGCACGTGCTGTCTGCTGCTCCATACACCTGGGAGAGCTGGGGCCCCATTCTGGGGTGATTTGCTTAAGACAATGTTTCCTAATCAGGGTGCCTCCAGCTGTTACAAAACTACAACTCCCAGCATGTCTGGACAGCCAAAGGCTGTCCGGACATGCTGGGAATTGCAGTTTTGCAGCAGCTGGAGGCATCCTGGATGGGAAACGCTGACATAAGGGAAAACTCTTTTTAAAGGGGTACTCTGGTGGGAAACTATTTTATTTATTTTTTTAAATCCACTGGTGCCAGAAAGTTAAACAGATTTGTAAATTACTTCTATTAAAAATTCTTAATCCTTCCAGTACTTATTAGCTGCTGAATACTACAGAGGAAATTATTTTCTTTTTCGAACACACACTCTGCTGACATCACGAGCACAGTGCTCTCTGCTGACACCTCTGTCCATTTTTGTAACTGTCCAGAGCAGGATAGGTTTGCTATGGGGATTTTCTTCTACTCTGGACAGTTCTTAAAATGGACAGAGGTGTCAGCAGAGAGCACTGTGCTCGTGATGTCAGCAGAGAGCTCTGTGTTCGAAATAGAAAATAATTTCCTCTGTAGTATTCAGCAGTTAATAAGTACTGGAAGTATTAAGATTTTTTAATGGAAGTAATTTACAAATCTGTTTAACTTTCTAGCACCAGTTGATTTAAAAAAAAAAAAAAAAAAAAAAGTTTTCCACTGGAGTACCCCTTTAACATTGTGTATCGAGGCAGATCTGCTGTTCGTACTTCTGCTAAGGCGGGTGACATCCCAGGATTGGAGCTGTATTGTAAATCTTTCTGTGGTTTACCCAGCTTTTCTGTGGTACAGATGGGAAAAGAATGTTTACCAACCAGATTTCTTGGTGCAGGTACGCCTCCCAGCCTTGTGAGATTGTACTGGACTGTGGCCCCTATCATGACAAAAGCGGACTCTATCAGAGGCTCCTGTCTGAACTGGAGGACGCGCTGCACTTCCTGGATGACTGTAACATTCCCATTGTATCTAAAGAGAGAGATTCGACATCCATCTCCAAACAGGTACGAAGGAAGTCTTTTAATAAAAATGCTGCAGAAGTATACAGCATCGATTACCCATGTTTGCGTCTGTGAACCTTTCCCCTATCATGTCCTCTTACTACTTCCTGGTTGAGCAGTTGCTTAGTACTACAATTCCCAGAATTCATTGCTTATACTCAGTTCTGCATAGTCCTCCCACCCTCTCTACACCCCTCCCACAGCAATCGTGCCGGTTCCCTG
>NC_079199.1:15153984-15184543 GCF_029499605.1 Hyla sarda
AGTGGCGCGGTCTTTTAACCCCTTAAGAACTCGGGGTTTTTTCATTTGACATTTTTCCTCCTTACCTTTAAAAAATCATAACTTTCAGTTTTTCACCTAAAATTCTATGTGACAGCTTATTTTTTGCGCCACCAATTCTACTTTGTAATGACATCAGTCATTTTACCCAAAAATGTACAGCGAAACGGGAAAAAAAAATCATTGTGCGACAATTGAAATTGAAGAAAAAACACTATTTTGTCACTTTTGGGGGCTTCCGTTTTTACACAGTAAATTTTTCGGTAAAAATGACACCTTATCTTTATTCTGTAGGTCCATACGGTTAAAATGATCCCCTACTTGTATACTTTTGATTTTGTCGAACTTCTGAAAAAAATCATAACTAGAAGCAGTAAAATTTATATGTTAAAAATTGTCATTTTCTGATCCCCTATAACTTTTTTTATTTTTATGGGGACGGGACGGTATGAGGGCCAACGGCTGTCCGGGCATGCTGGGAGTTGTAGTTTTGCAACAGGTGGAGGCACCCTGGTTGGGAAACACTGGCTTAAGTAATAGCTGCATTAGTTATGGCCTATAAAGAGCAACAGCTGGAGGCACCCTGGTTGGGAAACACAGATCTATAACCTAATTTCACTGCCGGTTCCTATGTTACAGGTTGATCAAGGAGGCCGGGAAGCAGGACCCGGAGCTGGCTTACATTAGCAGCAACTTCATAACTGGACACGGCATCGGAAAGAACCAGCCCCGAAACAAGCAGATGGAAGTGGAGTTCAGAAAACAGGAGGAGGTAAGGCTGGCAGCTCCCTCCCCTCCCCCGCTGTGTTTGGGAGACGAGCACTTTTCCTTTATGTTCCTGTCCTCAATCTGCTTTGTGTCTCTTCCCCTCCGCGGCCTGGACTCCCTCCAGCCCAGACTATATAATTACGCAGCATTATAGACCCGGAGCGATCGCTTGTTAGGCCATTACAGGTCGAGTCTGCTTTTCTTGGAGCTTATTGACTCTGACAGCTAAATAACGGCATTTACTGCTCGTATGTAAGTCTATAGGACAGGCCGCGGATCGGGCTTCCCTGGATCCTGAGAGGCAGCCACGGCGGGATGTCCTGGGTGGGACGGCAAGACCCTGATGTCATCCGGAGGAGGGGAAGAAACAACTGGAAATACTTATCAGCGTCTCCTCATATCATTGTGAAATGCTTTCGGGTTGACATTAAGGATCATAATTCATCCAGAACTGGGAATATTGGGGCTTGTCCCGTGTCCTCCATTAGTTGGGTGGAGAAAACCATAAAACTGCGCGGAATTGTTTTCCTTATCTTGTTCTGATTTACGTTGTTAGTTTTCTAGATCTCCGCTTGCACTTTTTTTGTGCTTTCAATGTGGTCCTTAGAGATGAGCGAATTTACAGTAAATTCGATTCGTCACGAACTTCTCGGCTCGGCAGTTGATGGCTTATCCTGCATAAATTAGTTCAGCTTTTAGGTGGTCCCGTGGGCTGGAAAAGGTGGATACAGTCCTAGGAGACTCTTTCCTAGGACTGTATCCACCTTTTCCAGCCCACGGGAGCACCTGAAGGCGGAACTAATTTATGCAGGATAAATCATCAACTGCTGAGCCGAGAAGTTCGTGACGAATCGAATTTACTGTAAATTCGCTAATCTCTAGTGGTCATCATACCGTGTTCATTCAGTGTATTATGAGGCTGGAAACGTACTTTAATTCTTTATTATTTTTTTACTAGATAAGACAAGTATGTTTTTCATGCGTTTTTTTTTTTTTTTTTTGGGTGGTGAAGTTTTTATGCACAATAGTTTTTTAGTTTACAAAGCATTTTTTTTACCCTTTTATTATTTATTTATTTATTTTTTTTCCACACTTCCCAGATGCTTTTACAGGCTTTTTAATGCAAATCAAATAATAAAAAAAATGCTTTGTTACATATATATTAGAGATGCCCGGATACCAATAATGGGATCCGTATCGGGACTGATACTGGACATTTGTGCAATTACTTGTACTCGTGCAAATGTCCCAGATACCTAATCCGATACCTGCCGGCAGGACTGTCGCCAGCAGGTATTACGGAGGTGCGGAAAGCCGCCTGCACTCGGTCATGGCAGGCAGTGGTAACGGAACGCCGATAACACTGATCACTGCTATACTAGGGCAGAGCATTGATCAGTGTATGCAATCTACGGATTGCATGTAATAGTTCCCTATGGAGACTAAAGTGAAAAAAATATATATTTTTTTAAATAATGTGAATTAACCCCCCTTTTCTAAAAATTTTAAATAAAATTAAATATATTTAGCCCTTTTAAAAACAAAAGAAAAAAACAGGACATCCCTAAAATAAATATATATATATATATATATATATATATATATATATATATATATATATATATATATATATATTAGAGAGAGATTAATATAAAATAATGTATATATTATAAAATACAATGTATATTATAAAATACAAATGTATATAATAAAATGACATATATATATATATATATATATATATATATATATATATAATTAATAGAGATATTCATATATTAATATAAAGTACAACAAATGTATATATTATAAAATACGACACACACACACATATATATTATATTTATTTATTTATAGAATATATTTATTTTATTTATTTATATAATATAATTATAGGCATATGATCCAAAAAAAGTCCCAAAACAAGAAACATACACTTATATCTATGGCTGGTTTTCAATAGCTTTGCTTGCTGTTATTAAATTAAATATTTGTTTTCCTTTTAGGGCAGTGTTTCCCAAGCAGGATGCCTCCAGCTGTTGCAAAACTATAACTCCTAGCATGCCCAGACAGCCTTTGGCTGTCTGGGCATGCTAGGAGTTATAATTTTGCAACAGCTGGAGGCATCCTGCTTTGGAAACACTGCCTTAGAATGTGCAAAAATCTAGGTCAAGAGAGGTTTTCAGTCTCTGGATATAAACCAGACTATTCCCGTTTGCAGACAGCAAGCAGTGATCTTGAACACAATAAAGAATTGAAACACCATTTCTATTAGACACTTGCTGGCCGGTTTATTATGCAGCACATTGACTATTGGACCTCTGGATTATTTACCCCTTTAGGTTCTCCGAAAGTTCAGAGCTCATGAGACCAACTTGCTCATTGCCACCAGCATCGTGGAGGAGGGCGTGGACATCCCCAAATGCAACTTGGTGGTCCGCTTTGACCTGCCAACTGAGTACAGGTCATATGTTCAGTCTAAAGGTCGGGCCCGGGCCCCTATCTCTAACTACATCATGTTGGCGGACACGGACAGGATCAAGGGGTTCGAAGAGGATCTGAAAACCTATAAAGCCATCGAGAAGGTGCAGTGTGAACGCACGTATATACTAGTACAGACTATATAATGCGAATACATGTATATACTAGTACAGACTATATAATGCGAAGACATGTATATACTAGTACAGACTATATAATGGGAATACACGTATATACTAGTACAGACTATATAATGGGAATACACGTATATACTAGTACAGACTATATAATGGGAATACATGTATATACTAGTACAGACTATATAATGCGGATACACGTATATACTAGTACAGACTATATAATGGGAATACATGTATATACTAGTACAGACTATATAATGGGAATACATGTATATACTAGTACAGACTATATAATGCGAATACACGTATATACTAGTACAGACTATATAATGGGAATACACGTATATACTAGTACAGACTATATAATGGGAATACACGTATATACTAGTACAGACTATATAATGCGAATACATGTATATACTAGTACAGACTATATAATGCGGATACACGTATATACTAGTACAGACTATATAATGAGAATACACGTATATACTAGTACAGACTATATAATGGGAATACATGTATATACTAGTACAGACTATATAATGCGAATACATGTATATACTAGTACAGACTATATAATGGGAATACATGTATATACTAGTACAGACTATATAATGCGAATACACGTATATACTAGTACAGACTATATAATGCGAATACACGTATATACTAGTACAGACTATATAATGCGAATACACGTATATACTAGTACAGACTATATAATGCGAATACACGTATATACTAGTACAGACTATATAATGAGAATACACGTATATACTAGTACAGACTATATAATGGGAATACACGTATATACTAGTACAGACTATATAATGCGAATACACGTATATACTAGTACAGACTATATAATGCGAATACACGTATATACTAGTACAGACTATATAATGCGAATACATGTATATACTAGTACAGACTATATAATGCGAATACACGTATATACTAGTACAGACTATATAATGGGAATACATGTATATACTAGTACAGACTATATAATGCGAATACACGT
This sequence comes from Hyla sarda, assembly GCF_029499605.1. NCBI lineage: Eukaryota > Metazoa > Chordata > Amphibia > Anura > Hylidae > Hyla > Hyla sarda. The sequence goes on from NC_079199.1 coordinate 15,158,419, forward strand.
GTATACTAGTACAGACTATATAATGGGAATACATGTATATACTAGTACGGACTATATAATGCGAATACACATATATACTAGTACAGACTATATAATGCGAATACATGTATATACTAGTACAGACTATATAATGCGAATACATGTATATACTAGTACAGACTATATAATGGGAATACACGTATATACTAGTACAGACTATATAATGGGAATACACGTATATACTAGTACAGACTATATAATGGGAATACATGTATATACTAGTACAGACTATATAATGCGAATACACGTATATACTAGTACAGACTATATAATGAGAATACACGTATATACTAGTACAGACTATATAATGGGAATACACGTATATACTAGTACAGACTATATAATGCGGATACACGTATATACTAGTACAGACTATATAATGCGGATACACGTATATACTAGTACAGACTATATAATGCGGATACACGTATATACTAGTACAGACTATATAATGCGAATACACGTATATACTAGTACAGACTATATAATGTGAATACACGTATATACTAGTACAGACTATATAATGCGAATACACGTATATACTAGTACAGACTATATAATGGGAATACATGTATATACTAGTACAGACTATATAATGCGAATACACGTGTATACTAGTACAGACTATATAATGGGAATACATGTATATACTAGTACGGACTATATAATGCGAATACACATATATACTAGTACGGACTATATAATGCGAATACATGTATATACTAGTACAGACTATATAATGCGGATACACGTATATACTAGTACAGACTATATAATGCGGATACACGTATATACTAGTACAGACTATATAATGGGAATACACGTATATACTAGTACAGACTATATAATGCGAATACACGTATATACTAGTACAGACTATATAATGGGAATACATGTATATACTAGTACAGACTATATAATGCGGATACACGTATATACTAGTACAGACTATATAATGGGAATACACGTATATACTAGTACAGACTATATAATGAGAATACACGTATATACTAGTACAGACTATATAATGGGAATACATGTATATACTAGTACAGACTATATAATGCGAATACACGTATATACTAGTACAGACTATATAATGCGAATACATGTATATACTAGTACAGACTATATAATGGGAATACACGTATATACTAGTACAGACTATATAATGGGAATACACGTATATACTAGTACAGACTATATAATGGGAATACACGTATATACTAGTACAGACTATATAATGCGGATACACGTATATACTAGTACAGACTATATAATGCGGATACACGTATATACTAGTACAGACTATATAATGCGGATACACGTATATACTAGTACAGACTATATAATGCGGATACACGTATATACTAGTACAGACTATATAATGGGAATACACGTATATACTAGTACAGACTATATAATGAGAATACACGTATATACTAGTACAGACTATATAATGGGAATACATGTATATACTAGTACAGACTATATAATGGGAATACACGTATATACTAGTACAGACTATATAATGGGAATACACGTATATACTAGTACAGACTATATAATGGGAATACACGTATATACTAGTACAGACTATATAATGGGAATACATGTATATACTAGTACAGACTATATAATGCGAATACATGTATATACTAGTACAGACTATATAATGGGAATACACGTATATACTAGTACAGACTATATAATGGGAATACACGTATATACTAGTACAGGCTATATAATGGGAATACATGTATATACTAGTACAGACTATATAATGCGAATACATGTATATACTAGTACAGACTATATAATGGGAATACACATATATACTAGTACAGACTATATAATGCGGATACACGTATATACTAGTACAGACTATATAATGGGAATACACGTATATACTAGTACAGACTATATAATGCGAATACATGTATATACTAGTACAGACTATATAATGCGAATACATGTATATACTAGTACAGGCTATATAATGGGAATACACGTATATACTAGTACAGACTATATAATGGGAATACACGTATATACTAGTACAGACTATATAATGCGAATACATGTATATACTAGTACAGACTATATAATGGGAATACACGTATATACTAGTACAGACTATATAATGGGAATACATGTATATACTAGTACAGGCTATATAATGCGGATACACGTATATACTAGTACAGACTATATAATGGGAATACATGTATATACTAGTACAGGCTATATAATGCGGATACACGTATATACTAGTACAGACTATATAATGGGAATACACGTATATACTAGTACAGACTATATAATGCGAATACACGTATATACTAGTACAGACTATATAATGCGAATACACGTATATACTAGTACAGACTATATAATGGGAATACATGTATATACTAGTACAGACTATATAATGCGGATACACGTATATACTAGTACAGACTATATAATGCGGATACACGTATATACTAGTACAGACTATATAATGGGAATAAATGTATATACTAGTACAGACTATATAATGGGAATACACGTATATACTAGTACAGACTATATAATGGGAATACATGTATATACTAGTACAGACTATATAATGCGAATACACGTATATACTAGTACAGACTATATAATGGGAATACACGTATATACTAGTACAGACTATATAATGGGAATACACGTATATACTAGTACAGACTATATAATGGGAATACATGTATATACTAGTACAGACTATATAATGGGAATACACGTATATACTAGTACAGACTATATAATGCGAATACATGTATATACTAGTACAGACTATATAATGGGAATACACGTATATACTAGTACAGACTATATAATGGGAATACATGTATATACTAGTACAGACTATATAATGGGAATACACGTATATACTAGTACAGACTATATAATGGGAATACATGTATATACTAGTACAGACTATATAATGCGAATACATGTATATACTAGTACAGGCTATATAATGCGGATACACGTATATACTAGTACAGACTATATAATGGGAATACATGTATATACTAGTACAGGCTATATAATGCGGATACACGTATATACTAGTACAGACTATATAATGGGAATACACGTATATACTAGTACAGACTATATAATGCGAATACATGTATATACTAGTACAGACTATATAATGCGAATACATGTATATACTAGTACAGACTATATAATGCGAATACACGTATATACTAGTACAGACTATATAATGCGAATACACGTATATACTAGTACAGACTATATAATGGGAATACATGTATATACTAGTACAGGCTATATAATGCGGATACACGTATATACTAGTACAGACTATATAATGGGAATACATGTATATACTAGTACAGGCTATATAATGCGGATACACGTATATACTAGTACAGGCTATATAATGGGAATACACGTATATACTAGTACAGACTATATAATGGGAATACATGTATATACTAGTACAGACTATATAATGTGAATACACGTATATACTAGTACAGACTATATAATGCGGATACACGTATATACTAGTACAGACTATATAATGCGAATACATGTATATACTAGTACAGACTATATAATGCGAATACATGTATATACTAGTACAGACTATATAATGCGAATACACGTATATACTAGTACAGACTATATAATGGGAATACACGTATATACTAGTACAGACTATATAATGGGAATACACGTATATACTAGTACAGACTATATAATGGGAATACACGTATATACTAGTACAGACTATATAATGCGAATACACGTATATACTAGTACAGACTATATAATGCGAATACATGTATATACTAGTACAGACTATATAATGCGAATACACGTATATACTAGTACAGACTATATAATGCGAATACACGTATATACTAGTACAGACTATATAATGCGAAGAGACAATCTGAGGTTAAAGGGGTACGGGCATGCTGGGTGTTGTAGTTTTGCAACATCTGGAGGTCCACAGGTTGTAGACCACTGTCCTATACTTTATATTGCACGGATCCCTCAACATACGATGGTTTCAACAAACGATGGTCCATTTGGACCGGATTACCATGGCATGTTGAGGGACCACCGTACACATATGTCCATACTAATGCAGCTTTTGCTAATACAAGTGCACACATGCATCTAATACAGGCACATAGTAATACTGCAGAACTTATCTGAATTACAAATACTTACATATCTAAGACTAATACAGACAATCTACTGCTATCATGTGGTACAGACTCTTGGACTCAGGGAAATCACTTTCACTTCCATTTCAGATCCTGCGGAATAAATGCTCCAAGTCTATGGACTGTGGGGACACGGAGTCTGACCCCATTGTGGATGATGACGGGATCTTTCCTCCATACGTGCTGCGGCAGGATGATGGCAGCCCAAGGGTTACCCTAAACAATGCAATTGGCCACATTAATCGGTAAGTGTGATGTCATCAGACATGTTTTTCATTTTTGGGTTTACAATTACTCGCTGTTCTTAAAGCACTAAAGCATTTTATACCTTTATCCTCTTACACAGGATTGGAGAGAAGTGTCTGATCACGGGGGGGGGTCTCAGCGCTGTTCTCGTTTATATCTGGGGCTCCCGTAGAGATGCATGGAGGGGGATGTCAACCCCTTGCTCCTTGCACAGGGACATTCGAGCCTTGTTCTAGACATCACGGGGAGAGTCCCTGCAGTTGAACCCCCCAATGATCAGACACCTATTAAAGGAAAACTGTCAGCTTTCTCCCCCCCGCACTAACCAGCGGTACTGGCTGGTACTACGAGGGACACTGATCAGTTTGATGATTACCGTGCCCGGATCCACTGCGCCGTTCAGCCGTAATCGTCTATTTTCTGTATATTCTAATGAGGTGCTAACTGGCACCGGCCGGGCTAACTGGCACTCTGACGTCAGTGCTGCTGGCCGCAGCGCCGCCCAGCTCATCAATATTCCTCCCCTCACTCCGCCTCTCCCTCTTCTCCCCACTCTGTAATGAACAGAGAGGGGAGGAATATTGACGAGCTGGGCGGTGCTGCGGGCAGTGGCACTGACGTCAGAGTGCCAGTTAGCCTGGCCGGAAGAAGATTAGGGCCGAACGGCGCGGCGGATCCGGTCACGGTAAGCGTCAAACTGATCAGCGTCCCCCGCACTGCCAGCCAGTACCGCTGGTTAGTGCCGGGGGAAGATAAAGCTGACAGTTTTCCTTTAAAGGGACACTCCACTGGAAATGTTTTCTTTAAATCAACTGGTGCCAGAATTTTTTTTTTTTTTATTATATAAACTTTATTTTATTCCTTTTTACCTCAATTACAAGAATTACCTCATCATATAATTACAAACACTATCACAAACAATATCTCACATATTATTGAAAAAAAAAAATAAAAACCCTGTAACGCCCACATCCATCCATATATACTTATTATATTAATAAAACCCTGTTTTTTTTTCCTTTCAACTATTCACTTCAATTCCTACTTCCAAAAGATAAAGAAAGGGAAAGTTAATCAGATTTGTAAATTACTTCTATTAAAAAAAAATCTTAACCCTTCCAGTACTTAACTGCTGTATGTTCCACAGGAAGTTCTTTTCTTTTTGGATTTCCTTTCTGTCTGACCATAGTGCTCTCTGCTGACCTCTGCTGTCCATTTTAAGAACTGTCCAGAGTAGGAGAAAATCTCCATAGAAAACATATGCTGCTCTGGACAGTTCCTAACATAGACAGAGATGTCAGCAGAGAGCACTGTGGTCATGATGTCAGCAAAGAGCTCTGTGTTCCAAAAAGAAAAGAATTTCCTCTGTAGTATTCAGCAGCTAATAAGTACTGGAAGGATTAAGATTTTTTAATACAAGTAATTAGCAAATCTGTTTTGACTTTCTAGCACCAGTTGATTAAAAAAAATGTTTTTCCCAGTGGAGTACTCCTTTAAGATTGACTCAGATAGTGCTCCTGTCACAGTAATTCTTTATAAAAGTAACGTCTGTAGATGCTTTCCTCCTCTGTGCACAGGTATTGTGCCCGGCTGCCCAGTGACCCCTTCACTCATCTCGCTCCGAAATGTAAAAACCGCGAGGTGTCCAATGGTCTGTACCAGTCAACCCTTTACCTGCCAATCAACTCTCCGCTCAGAGCCCCCATTCTTGTAAGTACTTGGTAAGAATTTGGCATCACTGACAAGGCTCCCTTCTAGTGACACAGTCTCTCTTCCATCACCATTAAATTAAATTGCAAAGTTTGACCCTTTAGCTTCTTCTAAGCTGGCCAGACATGTAAGAAAGTGGACAGCTGTATGTTCATTCCCCCACCGCAACAGGTATGCTTGGGTCGGCTGAGGGTCCATGTATTCTGAATGAAGGAGGGGTAGGTAAGCTGCTGCCAGACTTACCCAAATACATGTTAGGTGGTTATTCCATCCCACCAAAAGGATTACTTTTTATCGGACACTTACTTACACCCTACTTATTTAGGGTCAGCTTCAGTCCTGATTTAGTTGTGCTCATCTTTCTAGGGCCCATCCATGAGCTGTGCCAGGGTTGCTGAACGAGCGGTGGCTCTCATATGCTGCAAGATGTTGCACCAGATCGGTAAGTCTCCGAATCCTTAGGTTATTTATGCTGCTTCATTACTTAAAGGGGTACTCCCGTGGAAAACCTATTTTATTTATTTATTTTTTAAATCAGCTGGTGCCAGAAAGTTAAACAGATTTGTAAATTGCTTCTATTAAAAAAAACTCTTAATCCTTCAAGTACATTTTAGGGGCTGTATACTACAGAGGAAATGCTTTTCTTTTTGGATTTCTCTTCTGTCATGACCACAGTGCTCTCTGCTGACACCTCTGTCCATAGCAGCATAGGTTTGCTATGGGGATTTTCTCCTTCTCTAGACAGTTCCTAAAATGGACAGCAGAGGTCAGCAGAGAGCACTGTGGTCGTGACAGAAGAGAAATCCAAAAAGAAAATCATTACCTCTGTAGTATACAGCCCCTAAAAAGTACTGGAATGAGTAAGATTTTTTAATAGAAGCAATTTACAAATCTGTTTAACTTTCTGGCACCAGTTGATTTAAAAAAAATTAAATAAAAACACATTTCCACGGGAGTACCCCTTTAAGCAGGTCTGTCAGTTCATATAAAAAGGAAATTAAATGGTCATTTCAAACCGCCTCCCTCTATATGATAGCCTGTATCATTGCTGATTCATTACCCCCCCCAAAAAAAGCCCTAAAGTCTTGGACACAAGATGTCTGTCACAGCCCTGCATTCTGCTGTCCACTGCCTGCTGTTAGGGGAATTCCATCTCTAGCAACAGAGAGACAAAGACAGAACACAGGAAGTTGGGACGTGGGCTTAGCATGTGCGATCTTCAGGTTGTTGTAATATTTAGTCTTAGTTTCTCTATTAGCTGTAGATTCTTACATATGCTCATAAACTGCTGATACTTCTATATCGTAAATCCTCACTTATTCCTTGCAGGTGAACTGGATGACCATTTAATGCCGGTCGGCAAGGAGACTGTAAAATACGAGGAGGAGCTTGATCTACATGATGAGGAAGAAACCAGTGTCCCAGGCCGACCAGGCTCGACCAAGAGAAGGCAGTGCTACCCTAAGGCGGTATGTCTCCCCCTCCCCCTCTTCCCTCAATAGTCCATATATATCTGCTATTTAAAGGGAACCTGTTACTGTTTTATGCTGCCCAAAACCACGGGTGCAGGGAGTGGGATCCCTGGTGTTTCAGAGACATTATAGTCAAATGGGCACTATCATTAAAATAAATTTTTGCTATTGCACTCAATGGTAAGCTTAAAAAATCAAAAATCTTTCTAATGTACTTTGTTTAAAAAATAAATAAATAAAAAAGTTTTCAAAATTTTTTTTTTTGTGTTTAAAAAAAGCCGCTACTAGGTGTCTCCCTACTTGTCCAGAGCACATTTCCTCCCATCTCTTGCACATACTTAGGACTCCTGCTGGCCTGGCAGAAGTCCAAAATCAGGAAATGCAGTCTGGAGTGCTTAGGGTGGGTGTGTGCAGCCTTAGCCAATCATAGCTCATCTCACACTGAACTGCTTTGGGCTGTGTGTAGCAGAGGGAGGGAGGAAGTTCTCCCCTGTATGGCTTCAGATGATGTCACGTCTACTGGGGAACGCCCCTTCCCAGTCTGTGAATCTGACTGAGCAGAAAATACAGAGCAATATCAAGGTAGAAAACTAACAAATAATAAAAATAAAGGTGGGGGGTGGTTTATCATGATGGCGGCAGTGACCTAGGAGGATTATAAAATGTATCAAGATCATGACAGGTACTCTTATAATTTTTTTTTTTTTTAATAATTATTAAAAAAAAACATATATTAGGCACATTATGTCTTGCATTGGACTTTCTGGAATTTTAGGAGCATATCCTGGGGTCCTGTACTGCAGTGCTTTATAAAGTGTGCCTCCAGCTGTTGCAAAACTGGGGGCTGCTGTAACAGAGGATCCTGTACTACAGTGTTTTATAAAGTGTGCCTCCAGCTGTTGCAAAACTGGGGGCTGCAGTTACAGAGGGTCCTGTACTGCAGTGTTTTATAAAGTGCGCCTCCAGCTGTTGCAAAACTGGGGGCTGCAGTAACAGAGGGTCCTATACTGCAGTGTTTTATAAAGTGTGCCTCCAGCTGTTGCAAAACTACAACTCCCAGCCGTAGGCTGTCCGGGCATGCTGGGAGTTGTAGTTTTGCAACAGCTGGAGGCACACTGTTTGGAAACGACTGGATAGATGGATAGCAGCTGAATAGAAATGGTTTTCTAACAATAAACCTTATTTGTTTTAGATCCCTGAATGCCTGAAGAACAGTTATCCAAAGCCAGGCCAGCCGTGCTATCTGTATGTGATCGGAATGGTATTGACAACCCCTCTACCTGATGAACTGAACTTCAGGAGGCGGAAGCTCTATCCTCCTGAAGACACAACGCGATGCTTCGGCATCCTGACTGCCAAACCCATACCTCAGGTACCGTCACCTCCTGCCGTCCTTTTTTGTGTTTTTTCCTTTTGCATAATCCCCCACTTGTTCACATGGCGTAAAATGTGCGGCATGACAGCCTGGAAAAGAGGGGCGGACATTCCATACATTTTCCCCATCCGACAGGCGCTAAGACTAGGGATCGACCGATTATCGGTTTGGCCGATATTAGCGATTTTGCACCTTATCGGTATCGGCAATTACCTTGCCGATATTCCGATAATGCCCCGCCCCCCGCACCGCCCACACCACCACCGCACTGTGCTGCACCCCCCACCACCGCACCACACCCCCCTCCACTGCACTGGCCAGAGACCGCCACCGCCGCTGCCCCATTGCCTCCCCCATCCCCGGTTTTATAATTACCCGTTCCCAGGTCACAGTCAGTGCGCACAGCGACAGCTCAGGAGGACGCGCAGGAGCCAGAAGAAGCGTGGACCCCGGGAACAGGTAATTATAAAACCGGGGATGGGGCAGCGACGTTGGCGTTCTCTGGCCGGTGCGGTGGTGGGGGGTGCGGCGCGGTGGCGGTGATAGGAGTCAGAACCCTAGGACAGGCAAGGGACCCCAGGACACGCGGTGGTCTCTGGCATCCCAATGGAATGGAATGTTCTCCAAATATCAGGCGCCGGCAGAACATTCTGTCTCCATAGACGGCAGTGAATTTCCAGCTGATTCTGCCGCAAGAATTGACTTGTCAATTCTTTTGGTGGAGGTCGGAATCGGGAGTTCCGCTGTGTACACAGTGCAGCAGAAGCCCCCAGGATAGTTAATATTTGTGGGGAGTCAGACCACTGGGGCCCGTCTCTTGCGCTGAACTTGCCATACACCTGAGCAGGCTGTCACAGGAGCGTGTCTCCGAGGGTGGAGGCTGTAGCGCTGTGTATATTAATGTAGAACTCCTTTTAAAGGGGTACTCCGCCACTAGACATCTTATCCCCTATCCAAAGGATAGGGGATACGATGTCTGATCGCAGGGGTCCGGCCACGGGTCCCACCGCGATCTCCCTGCTGCACCTGGTGTTCATTTAGAGCAGTCTTTCCCAGCCAGTGTGCCTCCCAGCTGTTGCAAAACTACAATTCCCAGTATGGGAATTGTAGTTTTGCAACAGCTAGAGGCACACTGGTTGGGAAAGACTGATTTAGAGCGTTGGGTGCAGCTCCGGAGGCTCGTGACGTCATAATCACGCCCCCTCAATGCAAGTCTATGGGAGGGGGCATGACAACTGTCACGCCCCCTCCCATAGACTTGCATTGAGGGGGCGTGGCTGGGACATCTCAAGCTTCTGCCCCACATCACCAGTCATCCGGCACGGAGCACAGTTCGCTCTGTGCACCGGATGTCAGGGGTGCTGCAGCAGAGACTGTGGGGTTTCCCCCCACAATCAGACATCTTATCAGGTGTCTAGGGGCGAAGTACCCCTTTAAGTAGCATATGTTATCTTTGTTATTGTAGAAAGGAGACTTTTGACTGTAGTTCATTAAAGTAGTCATCCAGTGCTGAAAAACTTATCCCGTCTCCTAAGGAGAGGGGATAAGTTTCAGATCGTCGAGGACCCGGCAGCCCGCGGGAAGGGGGCGTGTTGACCACCACACGAAGCAGCAGCTAACACGCCCCCTCAATACAACTCTATGACAGAGCCGCAGCGCTGCCTTCGGCAATCTCCGGTTCTGCCATAGCGATGTATTGAGGGGGCGTGTCAGTTGCCGCTCTGTGCGGAGGTCGACGCCTGCTATCTGGCCAGCGAGCCGAGGCCCCGTACGGGAGATCACGGTGGCCCCAGCAGTCGGACCCCCTGCGATCTGAAACTTTATCCCCCTATCCTTAGGAGATGACCACTGGATATGAGGCCAGACACTGTGTCATCTGATAAAACAAGATTGAACTGTCCCCCTGTCGACTGTTTCCAATATCAGGGAGCAAACTGGTGAATATTCTTCATAGATGTGTAGATGGTTTTTAGTGCTTGTTGTTCTCCAAGTCAGTGTTTCCCAACCAGGGTGCCTCCAGCTGTTGCAAAACTACAACTCCCAACATTCCAGGACAGCCTTTGGCATGCTGGGGGATGTAGTTTTTTTGCAACAGCTGCAGGCACCCTAGTTGGTAAAACGCCACTCTAAGTGTAGGTCATGTCATTTGCAGATCCCACACTTCCCGGTCTACACCCGTTCTGGAGAAGTGACCATATCGATTGAGCTGAAGAAGTCTGGATTTACATTAACATTGCAACAACTGGAGCTCATCACCCGGCTGCACCAGTACATCTTCTCTCACATCCTTCGTCTTGAGAAACCTGCACTAGAATTCAAGCCCACCGCAGCCGACGCTGCCTATTGTGTTCTACCTCTCAATGTTGGTAAGTCGCCGATCCGTATGGACCTTTCAGACTCATTTGCATATAGTTCTTTGTAGATTACCATGATTTTACCGTAAGGGCAATGTTAAGTATCTGCAGATGCAGCTTCAACTTGTCAAGGAAATAAACGTATTGCCCTTGTTAAATATGCAGTGACCCCCCCGACCTACGATGGCCCCGACATACGATCATTTCAACATACGATGCTTTTGTATGTCGGGGCCATCGCATAAACGGCTATCCGGCAGCGCAGACTGCTTCAGCTGCTCCCGGATAGCCGTTTACGGTGCCCCGTGTGGTCCGCTGACGATCACTTACCTGTCCTCGGGGCTCCGGCGCGTCCTCTTCGGGATCCCCTGCATCGTCGGCGCTCTCCATCGTCGTCATCACGTCACTGCACACGCCGTCCCGTCATCCAATAGGAGCGGCGTGCGTAACAACATGATGGCGGCGACGGAGAGCGAGGATGCAGGGGAAGCAGAGGCCTTACGGCGCGTCAGGGACACCACGGGGACGCGGCGACAGCGATGGATGGCGACATCCCGGGCAGCGGTGACGGTCTGGAGCGGCGGGGACAGGTGAGTACAACTTCCTCTAACAGTGGTCTACAACCTGCGGACCTCCAGATGTTGCAAAACTACAACTCCCAGCATGCCCGGACAGCCGTTGGCTGTCCGGGCATGCTGGGTGTTGTACTTTTGCAACATCTGGAGGTCTGCAGGTTGTAGACCACTGTCCTATACTTTACATTGCACGGATCCCTCAACATACGATGGTTTCAACAAAGGATGGTCCATTTGGAACGGATTACCATCATATGTTGAGGGACCACTGTACTTGGTAAATATTTGATTTAATATCCTGCTTATGCCAATGCGTGACTGCTTGTCCAGAGCCTCAGGCTGCACTATAGAAAGATAAGAATGGCAACATGGCTCCTTAAAGGTGTACTCCGGTGCTCAGCATTTGGAATAAACTGTTCCGAACGCTGGAGTCGGAAGCTCGTGACGTCATATCCCCGCCCCCCTCGTGAGGTCACGCCCCCTCCCTTAGACTTGCAGGGGCGGGATGTGATGAGGGGGCAGGGCTATGAGGTCACAACACCACGACCTCCTGGCGCTGGCTCCATCGTTCAGAACAGTTTATTCCAAACACTGAGCAGCAGAGTACCCCTTTAAAGGAAATCTGCATCAAAAACAACTTATCCCCTATCCACAGGATAGGACATAAGTGTCTGATCGCGGGGGGGGGGGGGGGGGAGGGGGTTGTCCGGATGCTGGGACCCCCTGCAATCTCCTGCATGGGGCCGCAGCTCTCCTGTGCAGGAGGCTTGTTGGCCGCAGCAGACACGCCGCCTCCATGTAGTTCACACATGCTTAGTGATTGTCCTCATCCACTCAATAGTCAGGGTACTGGAGGAAGCACCTACTCACCTACTTACCTACACAAATGATCCATCAACAGAGCTGAATGCTGGAGGACACACGTGCTTAGTCTCTAGTGCTGGAGGACACACGTGCTTAGTCTCTAGTGCTGGAGGACACACGTGCTTAGTCTCTAGTGCTGGAGGACACACGTGCTCAGTCACGGTTACTAGAGGACGCGCATGCTCAGTCACGGTTACTAGAGGACGCGCATGCTCAGTCACGGTTACTAGAGGACACGCATGCTCAGTCACGGTTACTAGAGGACGCGCATGCTCAGTCACGGTTACTAGAGGACGCGCATGCTCAGTCACGGTTACTAGAGGACGCGCATGCTCAGTCACGGTTACTAGAGGACGCGCATGCTCAGTCACGGTTACTAGAGGACGCGCATGCTCAGTCACGGTTACTAGAGGACGCGCATGCTCAGTCACGGTTACTAGAGGACGCGCATGCTCAGTCACGGTTACTAGAGGACGCGCATGCTCAGTCACGGTTACTAGAGGACGCGCATGCTCAGTCACGGTTACTAGAGGACGCGCATGCTCAGTCACGGTTACTAGAGGACGCGCATGCTCAGTCACGGTTACTAGAGGACGCGCATGCTCAGTCACGGTTACCAGAGGACGCGCATGCTCAGTCACGGTTACCAGAGGACGCGCATGCTCAGTCACGGTTACCAGAGGACGCGCATGCTCAGTCACGGTTACCAGAGGACGCGCATGCTCAGTCACGGTTACCAGAGGACGCGCATGCTCAGTCACGGTTACCAGAGGATGCGCATGCCCAGTCACGGTTACCAGAGGACGCGCATGCCCAGTCACGGTTACCAGAGGACGCGCATGCCCAGTCACGGTTACCAGAGGACGCGCATGCCCAGTCACGGTTACCAGAGGACGCGCATGCTCAGTCACGGTTACCAGAGGACGCGCATGCTCAGTCACGGTTACCAGAGGACGCGCATGCTCAGTCACGGTTACCAGAGGACGCGCATGCTCAGTAACACTCTCTCCATCCGTTTAATGGGCTGAGTGCTGACGGACACTAATGCAAAGTAACTAGTGGGGCCTGTTTTTTACTTTACTTCGTGTAACATGACTTATTTTTTTTTTTTTATCCTAGTTAATGACTGTGGCACTTTGGATATAGATTTTACATTTGTGGAAGATATTGAGAAATCGGAAGCTCGTACTGGCATTCCTAGTACTCAGTATTCAGCCGAGAATCCTTTTATTTTCAAACTAGAAGACTACCAGGATGCAGTTATCATTCCAAGGTAGGTTCTTTGCTGCCCTCGCTGATACTTCAATGTGTATAATCTAAAGGGGCCATATTTCCCATGTGGGAGTTTTTTCGGGTTTCTGCATACAACCATCCTGTGTAAAAACATTTAGTTATGGAGAGATCCTCCTCCTTTCAGATAATTATGATGCAATCCATTGATCTCTCCCTCTAAAGCAGTGTTTCCCAACCAGGGTGCCTCCAGCTTTTGCAAAACTACAACTCCCAGCATGCCCGGACAGCCAACGGCTGTCCGGGCATGCTGGGAATTGTAGTTTTGCAACAGCTGGAGGCACCCTGGTTGGGAAACACTTTGATAACTGGTCCAACGGCTGTCCGGGCATGCAGGGAGTTGTAGTTTTGCAACAGCTGGAGGCACCCTGGTTGGGAAACACTGTAATAACTGGTCCAAAGGCTGTCCGGGAATGTAGGGAGTTGTAGTTTTGCAACAGCTGGAGGCACCCTGGTTGGGAAACACTTTGATAACTGGTCCAACGGCTGTCCGGGCATGCAGGGAGTTGTAGTTTTGCAACAGCTGGAGGCACCCTGGTTGGGAAACACTTTGAAAACTGGTCCAACGGCTGTCTGGGCATGCAGGGAGTTGTAGTTTTGCAACAGCTGGAGGCACACTGCTTGGGACACTGACACACACAGCATGGAGAGAATAGGAATCTCTCCCTGCTCGTTCTACTGATCAGCTGCGGTCTTACAACTCAGACCCCAACCGAATAAAAACTTTTGACAAGTCTCTAAAGCAGTGTTTCCCAACCAGTGGGCCTCCAGCTGTTGCAAAACTCTAACACCCAGCGTTTCCTGAGATCCTTCAGGTGTGAGGGCATGATGGGAGTTGTACTTTCAGCTGACAAGTTACAGGTTAGGGAACATTAGACTGGCAGGACCTTAGACAAAAATACTGATCAGCACTAAGAATGTATTTTCACCAAAATGTTTATTTTATTTCTCCAGATATCGCAATTTTGACCAGCCTCATCGATTCTACGTAGCTGATGTATACACTGACCTTACTCCACTCAGTAAATTCCCTTCCCCAGAATATGAAACGTTTGCTGAATATTATAAAACAAAGTACAACCTCGACTTGACAAACCTCAATCAGCCACTCTTGGATGTCGACCACACCTCATCACGGTACGCCAAACACGTGCGAAGCGCATTGCAGTGCTGGGGGGTGGGTGGGGGGAAGGAAATCTGCAGTGGTGCAGCTTATAGTGCAACATTTACATTCTGAGGCTTTTCTGCTATCAGGCAGCTACTGTTTATTTTTGTATCAGTTCTAATTTTTTTTATTTTAGATGATGGGGACACCTACGGACCCTGAGAATGAAGTGGTTGTAGTGTCCTTTTCTAGCTCTTCCCTTTAAAGGGTACCTTTCATCAAAAAAACTTTGGATATATTATAGATTAATGTATGCAGAATAAGTTTCCAATTGCATGTTATTAAAAATTATGCTTCTTTCTATTTAATTTTCCACTTTGAAAAAAAAATGACCACTAGGGGTCTCCCTACCACTCCTGGCTGCAAGCTTTTTTTTTATAGATTTCAGACTCATGCTGGAGTCCTAAATCTCAGACTGCAGCCAGGACACAGACAAGCTCAGCACTGCTCCCTGCCTGTCAATCAGAGGCAGGCGCCAGCACTGTGCTCCTAGCACAGCAGGGCATACTCCTGACTCTGCCTTACTGCATGCCCTCATTCATTTTACTATCTGAGCTCCGATCTTTCTTCTCTCTGCACATTCAGTTGTAAACGGAGAGGAGAAGATTCAGAGCTGCCAGCTGAGCTTGTCTGTGTCCCGGCTGCAGTCTGAGATTTAGGACTCCAGCATGAGTCTGAAATCTATAAAAAGGGCTTGCGCCCAGGACTGGTAGGGAGACCCCTTGTGGTCATTTTTTTCAAAGTGGAAAATACAATAGAAAGAAGGATATTTTTTAATAACATGCGATTGGAAAGTTATTCTGCAAACAAGAATCTATAATATATCCAAAGGTTTTTTTTTGTTGAAAGGTGGTATCCTTTAAAGGGGTGCTCCTGCATTTAAAAACATATATCCCCCTATCCACAGGGCAGCATGGTGGCTTAGTGTTTAGCACTGTCATCGTCTTGCAGCATTGGGGTCCTGGGTTCATATCCCCCCACGTACAACATCTGTAAAGAGTCTGTATGTTCTCCCTGTATTTTGTAAGGGTTTTTTACCGCACACTCCAAAACATATTGTCAGGTGAATTTAGATTGTAAGCCCCAATGGGGACAAGGACCAATTTGAGTGTACAGTGCTGCGAAAGGGTCCGACCTCTGGGCACGAGCATGTGTTCTGTGCATCCTCTTTGGGAGCGCCAGACGTACCAAGCACTGTAGGGTATCTTGGGTGCTCCCATAGAGAATGCGAGAATCGCATGCCGATCCCACGCTCCATACAGCGAAAAGATTTGTGGTCCTATTCTTGAGATCATGGGGGGGTCAAAAAGGTCAGATCCTACCTCCCACCCGCAATCGGACACTTAGCTCCTACCCTGGGCATAAGGGATAATTTATTTTTGGCTGGAGTACCCCTTTTATAGTGGCGCCCCCAGCCACCTAGCTGTACAGTGAATAAGGGGATGCGGCAATGTGGCCTATTTATCTTCCAGATCACTAGGGGTCCTAGAGGTTTGGCCCCTACCAATCAAAACAGTAAGGCATGTTGAAGCATCACGCCATTACTATGTAAAGACTGGGAAGAATTTAAACACTCTAGGCCAGTATTTCCCAACCAGAGTGCCTCCAGCTGTTGCAAAACTACAACTCCCAGCATGCCCGGACAACCTTTGGCTGTCCGGGCATGCTGGGAGTTGTAGTTTTGCAACAGCTGGAGGCACCTTCATTGGGAAACACTGCTATAGCCATTCATAAGAATTAGAGATGAGCGAACTTACAGTAAATTCGATTCGTCACGAACTTCTCGGCTCGGCAGTTGATGACTTATCCTGCATAAATGAGTTCAGCTTTCAGGTGCTCCCGTGGGCTGGAAAAGGTGGATACAGTCCTAGGAGACTCTTTGCTAGGACTGTATCCACCTTTTCCAGCCCACCGGAGCACCGGAAAGCTGAACTAATTTATGCAGGAAAAGTCAGCAACCGCCGAGCTGAGAAGTTCGTGACGAATTGAATTTACTGTAAGTTCGCTCATCTCTGATAAGAATCTCTCAATTCACTGACAGCAAGCATAGACATTGAAAATAGTTAGTAATTGAATTTGGACTTGTTGTTTATCCTTTAGCCTGAACCTGCTGACTCCACGCCACCTGAATCAGAAGGGGAAGGCTCTCCCATTAAGCAGCGCCGAAAAAAGGAAAGCCAAGTGGGAAAGTTTACAGAACAAACAGGTAAAGTGTCCGAAATATTTGGATTGTGTAACCGGAGACTCGCTGCTTGTGGCCTCCAGTAAACGCGTCTTTTTTTGTTTCTTTTTTTTCGGGAAAGATTCTGGTTCCAGAACTCTGTGCTATTCACCCCATCCCAGCGTCCTTGTGGAGGAAAGCTGTGTGCTTGCCAAGCATTCTGTATCGCCTGCATTGTCTCCTGACGGCAGAGGAGCTGAGGGCCCAGACGGCCATCGATGCAGGCGTTGGCGTGGAAGCCCTTCCTGAGGATTTCCGGTAAGAGCCGCTTAGGGGTTTGCTCACGCTGCGGAACCTCCGGAAGATTCCGTAAGGTGGCCGCCGCCGAAACCACTTCAGCGGTAGAACCGCGGGGCACTGTGATGTCACCATTGACGGCTATGCAGTGCTCGCGGAATTCCCCGCAAGGATTTAACACATTCTTTCTTTGCACAGAACAATTTCAGCGGCAGAATTGTCCGCCGCTGAAATTCCGCAGTGTCAACGTGTCTCGCAGTAGACTCACACGGACGGTAGACCCATTCACACTGCGCAGAATTCTACACGCGGAATTCCGCAGTGTGAACGTAGCCTAAAACATCTTGGTACATGGTTATATGGAACCTAATTCTCCTGGAGTAAGATCTCCTCCGAAAGGTCTTTTCAACGGGTTTTACAGATAAGGACAAGATCAATGTGTGACCCCTGGGACAACCATCTCAGTGTTTCCCAAACAGTGTGCCTCCAGCTGTTGCAAAACTACAACTCGCTGTCCGGGCATGCTAGGAGTTGTAGTTTTGCAAAAGCCAGAGGTACACTCGTTGGAAAACAATGTTCTAAAGCAGTGTTCCCCAACCTGTGGCTCTCCAGCTTTTGCAAAAACACAACTCTCTGTATGTTCTGACAGCCTTAGGATGAGCCTTAGCATGATGGGAGTTGTAGATTCTCTGGCGCTCTTCATTGGGGGACACCAAACTGATGGGGTATATGCTCTTGCCACTAGGAGGTGCTGACACTAGGGAAAAAAAATCTGCAAAAATAAAAAAGGAGAGAAAACTAAACTAAAACTAAACTTTTAGCCTAAAACTAGGAAAATAACAAAGAGAAAAAAGACGAGGTCTGGGGAGCCCTCAGTCCTGTGTCTTTCCTCCTGCTGACACTAGCTAAAACGGATGACCTCACTGCAGGCGGGAGGGTATATCCTGCCAGGGAGGAGCAGACTTTTTTTTTTTCCTAGTGGCAAGAGCATGTATCCATAAGTTCGGTGCCCCCCAATGAGAGCTACGAGAAAGAGAGATTTTAAGGTGAGTACAAAAATCTCCTTTTTGTAACAGCTGAAGATCCGCTGGTGGGAGGTCATTGGTCTAGACTGCTAGTACCCTGGGGAGGGGGTGGAAAATACTGACTAGCGCTGCAGAATGTATTTTTATATTTAACCAAGCACAAAGACAATCAAAGCTTTGCCCATTCAATCCTATGGAAAGTTCTGCATCTTGACTCAGCGCCATATGTTTAGTAGTGGCTGTACCTAGTATTACAGCTCCTTTCCCTTCAATAAACTGCTCTGAGTTGTAATACCAGGCTTCACCACCACTACTAATATGTACGGCGCTGGCGCTGTGCCTGGTAAACAGTGATGGTATAAGGGTACCAAGTGTCGGACCTCCAGGGATCTGCCATTGCCTATACTAAGGATAAGCCATCACTGGAAGTACTGTAGAGTCGCTTTCTAAACTAAAGCCTGGAATTTTACGCAGGAAAAAGATTTGTGCAATTAGTCTAGATCAGTGATGGCGAACCTGTGGCACGCCGAGCCCCCTCTGTGGGCACGCCACAGGCCCCTGTCACATTCCGGATATTCCTGTGTCCCGAAAGGTCATTTCGGGACACAAGGATGTCCCGGTTACCTCTCTGCGGTCCCGCTTTAGCTTTAAAAACGCAGGGACCGCCGGGAGGTAGAGCACGCAGGGACGTCACGCCACTGATGTCCCATGCGTGCGCCCGGAAAGCAGAGCGGAGCATCGGGGAGGACCGAGAATGACGCGCGCATGGTAAGTGACCAGCGGGACGTCATCTTCGGTGTTCCGACACAGACATACAGCCTCCAGCCATACACTGTATATGGCTGGAGGCTGTATGTCTGTGGGGGGACACTGGCTGCCCCTAATGTGGGGCGACACTGGCTGCCCCTAATGTGGGGCGACACTGGCTGCCCCTAATGTGGGGCGACACTGGCTGCCCCTAATGTGGGGCGACACTGGCTGCCCCTAATGTGGGGCGACACTGGCTGCCCCTAATGTGGGGCGACACTGGCTGCCCCTAATGTGGGGCGACACTGGCTGCCCCTAATGTGGGGCGACACTGGCTGCCCCTAATGTGGGGGGGAGTATACTGCCAAGCTAATGTGTATTCTTATTTCATTGCTGTGCTGGCACTTTGAGGGGAAAAAAGTTGGCGTGCATTACGGTTCGGGCACTCGGGCTCAAAAAGGTTTGCCATCACTGGTCTAGATTATACAGTCATGGATGTAAATGTTGGCACCCCTGAAATTTTTCTAGAAAATGAAGTATTTCTCACAGAAAAGGATTGCAGTAACACATGTTTTTCTATACACGCTTATTCCCTTTGTGTGTATCGGAACAATAAAAAAGGAGGAAAAAAAGCAAATTGGACATAATGTCACCAAACTCCAAAAATGGTCTGGACAATATTATTGGCACCCTTTACTTAATATTTGGTCGCACACCCTTTGGAAAAAATAACTGAAATCAGTGGCTTCCTATAACCATCAATAAGCTTCTTACACCTCTCAGCCGGAATGTTGGACTCTTCCTTTACAAACTGCTCCAGGTCTTTTATTGGAAGGCGCCTTTTCCCAACAGCAATTTTAAGATCTCTCCACAGGTGATCAATGGGATTTAGATCTGGACTCATTGCAGCCACTTCATAACTCTCCAGCGCTTTGTTGTCATCCATTTCTGGGGCTTTTTGACGTATGTTTGGGGTCATTGTCCTGCTGGAAGACCCAAGATCTCGGACGCAAACCCAGCTTTCTGACACTGGGCTGTACAGTGCGACCCAAAATCCATTGGTAATCCTCAGATTTCATGATGTCTTGTACACATTCAAGGCCCCCAGTGCCAGAGGCAGCAAAACAACCCAAAACATCACTGACCTCCACCATATATCACTGTAGGTTCTGTGTTCTTTTCTTTGTAGGCCTCATTCCGTTTTCGGTAAACAGTAGAATGATGAGCTTTACCAAAAAGCTCTATCTTGGTCTCATCTGTCCACAAGATGTTTTCCCAGAAGGATTTTGGTTACTCAAGTTCATTTTGGTAAAATGTAGTCTTTCTTTTTTATGTCTCTGTGTCAGCAGTGGGGTCCTCCTGGGTCTCCTCCATAGTGGGGTCCTCCTGGGTCTCCTCCATAGTGGGGTCCTCCTGGGTCTCCTCCATAGTGGGGTCCTCCTGGGTCTCCTCCATAGTGGGGTCCTCCTGGGTCTCCTCCATAGTGGGGTCCTCCTGGGTCTCCTCCATAGTGGGGTCCTCCTGGGTCTCCTCCATAGTGGGGTCCTCCTGGGTCTCCTCCATAGTGGGGTCCTCCTGGGTCTCCTCCATAGTGGGGTCCTCCTGGGTCTCCTCCATAGTGGGGTCCTCCTGGGTCTCCTCCATAGTGGGGTCCTCCTGGGTCTCCTCCATAGTGGGGTCCTCCTGGGGCTCCTCCATAGTGGGGTCCTCCTGGGGCTCCTCCATAGTGGGGTCCTCCTGGGGCTCCTCCATAGTGGGGTCCTCCTGGGGCTCCTCCATAGTGGGGTCCTCCTGGGTCTCCTCCATAGTGGGGTCCTCCTGGGTCTCCTCCATAGTGGGGTCCTCCTGGGTCTCCTCCATAGCGTTTCATTTCATTTAAATGTTGACGGATAGTTCGCGCTGACACTGATGCTCCCTGAGCCTGCAGGACAGCTTGAATATCTTTGGAACTTGTTTGGGGCTGCTTATCCACCATCCGGACTATCCTGCGTTTACACCTTTCATCTATTTTTCTCTTCTGTCCACGCCCAGGGAGATTATCTACAGTGCCATGGGGTAGCAAACTTCTTGATAATGTTGCGCACTGTGGACAAAGGCAAATCTAGATCTCTGGAGATGGACTTGTAACCTTGAGATTGTTGATATTTTCCCACAATTTTGGTTCTCAAGTCCTCAGACAGTTCTCTTCTCCTCTTTCTGTTGTCCATGCTTAGTGTGGCACACACAGACACACAATGCAAAGACTAAGTGAACTTCTCTCCTTTTTATCTGCTTTCAGGTTGGATTTTTATATTGCCCACACCTGTTACTTGCCCCAGGTGAGTATAAAGGAGCATCACAGGCTTGAAACAATCTTGTTTTTCCACAATTTTGAAAGGGTGCCAATAATTTTGTCCAGCCCATTTTTGGATTTTGGTGACATTATGTCCAATTTGCTTTTTTTCCTCCTTTTTTGGTTTAGTTCCAATCCACACAAAGGGAATAAACATGTGTATAGCAAAATATGTGTTACTGCAATCCTTTTCTGTGAGAAATACTAAATTTTTTGAAACATTTCAGGGGTGCCAACATTTACGGCCCTGACTGTATCTGGAATATGATTGTACATTGTTATAAGAACGCAGCTGTTTGAAAGCAGAACTAGGATCAGTCTCTTAATAAGAAATTATAAAATATATATATGTAAATGTTAGGGATGTCCCGATACTGGTATTGGTATCGGGGCCGATACTAGCCATTTGCATGGTATCGGGGGAGTCGTTTAATGTCCCCGATACCTGGTGCCGCTCTGCTGCCCCGTTCTCCCATCCTCCGGTCTGCATCATAGTGGTCTATGGAGGAGCATGTGACATATACGTCACTCCGCCTCCTCCCCTGCGCCCAGCGTAACGCTACAGAGGAAGCAGAGTGACGTGTATGTCTCATGCTCCTCCATAGGACGACACGATGCGGACGGGAGAACCCGACCCGAGAAGGTGAGCTGCCTGCAAGGAGGGGGCTGCTACTAATGTCTAAGCGGAGTGGCCCTGCTGCTGTCTAAAGGGGGGGGGGCCCTGCTGCTGTCTAAAGGGGGGGGGGCCCTGCTGCTGTCTAAAGGGGGGGGGGCCCTGCTGCTGTCTAAAGGGGGGGGGCCCTGCTGCTGTCTAAAGGGGGGGGGGGGCCCTGCTGCTGTCTAAAGGGGGGGGGGGCCCTGCTGCTGTCTAAAGGGGGGGGGCCCTGCTGCTGTCTAAAGGGGGGGGGCCCTGCTGCTGTCTAAAGGGGGGGGGGCCCTGTTGCTGTCTAAAGGGGGGGGGCCCTGTTGCTGTCTAAAGGGGGGGGCCCTGTTGCTGTCTAAAGGGGGGGCCCTGTTGCTGTCTAAAGGGGGGGGCCCTGTTGCTGTCTAAAGGGGGGGGGCCCTGTTGCTGTCTAAAGGGGGGGGGGCCCTGTTGCTGTCTAAAGGGGGGGGGCCCTGTTGCTGTCTAAAGGGGGGGGCCCTGCTGCTGTCTAAGGTGGGGGGGCCCTGCTGCTGTCTAAAGGGGGGGGGGCCCTGCTGCTGTCTAAGGATGGGGGCCCTGCTGCTGTCTAAGGTGGGGGGGGGCCCTGCTGCTGTCTAAGGGGGGGGCCCTGCTGCTGTCTAAAGGGGGGGGGCCCTGCTGCTGTCTAAAGGGGGGGGGGCCCTGCTGCTGTCTAAAGGGGGGGGGCCCTGCTGCTGTCTAAAGGGGGGGGGCCCTGTTGCTGTCTAAAGGGGGGGGCCCTGCTGCTGTCTAAGGTGGGGGGGGCCCTGCTGCTGTCTAAAGGTGGGGGGGGGGCCCTGCTGCTGTCTAAGGATGGGGGCCCTGCTGCTGTCTTAAGGGGGGGTCCCTGCTGCTGTCTAAAGGGGGGGTCCCTGCTGCTGTCTAAAGGGTGGGGGGCCCTGCTGCTGTCTAAAGGGTGGGGGGCCCTGCTGCTGTCTAAACGGGGGGGGGGGGGGGGGGCCCTGCTGCTGTCTAAAGGGGGGGGGGGCCCTGCTGCTGTCTAAAGGGGGGGGGCCCTGCTGCTGTCTAAAGGGGGGGGGGCCTGCTGCTGTCTAAAGGGGGGGGGCCTGCTGCTGTCTAAAGGGGGGGGGGCCCTGCTGCTGTCTAAGGTGGGGGGCGGGGGCCTGCTGCTGTCTAAGGTGGGGGGGGGGGCCTGCTGCTCTCTAAAGGGGGGGGCCCTGCTGCTGTCTACAGGGGGGCGGGCCCTGCTGCTGTCTACAGGGGGGCGGGCCCTGCTGCTGTCTAAAGGG
Organism: Hyla sarda; assembly: GCF_029499605.1. Taxonomy (NCBI): domain Eukaryota; kingdom Metazoa; phylum Chordata; class Amphibia; order Anura; family Hylidae; genus Hyla; species Hyla sarda. The sequence goes on from NC_079199.1 coordinate 15,182,220, forward strand.
GGGGGGGCCCTGCTGCTGTCTAAAGGGGGGGGGCCCTGCTGCTGTCTAAGGTGGGGGGGGGGCCCTGCTGCTGTCTAAGGTGGGGGGGGGCATGCTGCTGTCTAAGGTGGGGGGGGGGGGCATGCTGCTGTCTAAGGTGGGGGGGGGCATGCTGCTGTCTAAGGTGGGGGGGGCGTGCTGCCGTCTAAGGTGGGGGGGGGCGTGCTGCCGTCTAAGGTGGGGGGGGGCGTGCTGCCGTCTAAGGTGGGGGGAGGGGGGCGTGCTGCCGTCTAAGGTGGGGGGGGGGGGGGCGTGCTGCCATCTAAGGTGGGGGGGGGGCGTGCTGCCGTCCAAGGGGGGGGGGGCGTGCTGCCGTCTAAAAGGGGGGCCCTGCTGCTGTCTAAAGGGGGGGGGGCCCTGCTGCTGTCTAAAGGGGGGGGGGCCCTGCTGCTGTCTAAAGGGGGGGGGCCCACTGTCTAAAGGGGGGCTGTGGTCTACAGGGGGGCTGCTACTAATGACTGCCAGGGGGATACTACCTACTATTAAAGACAATCTTACAGCAGAGTCACCTGCACTAACCTGAATGTATAGGTAGGTAGTGCCGGTGACCCGGTTTCTATCGCTGCTCTCCATGTGGTCATCGATCTCGCCACCAATACAAATTCCCTGTTCTGCCCAATGGAGAAGAGAAATCTTGGCTCGTACTACAGCAGCCGCCTCCATTATACACAACATGGACCCTCATATCATACGGTAAACAGCGCCAGAAACCGCGTCACCCTGGGGTCAGATTCCCTTTAAAATATAAGTACTCGTATTTGGTATCGGCGAGTACTAGAATTAAAGTATTGGTACTCGTACTCGGTCTTAATAACTGTAGTTGTAGTTTTTCAACAGCAGGAGGCTCTCTGGTTGGGAACACACTGAATGTAGTTATGCATTAGGCTTGATGAGAACATTTATTTTTATGTATTTTTTCCTCTCTCCTGCAGATATCCCAATTTGGATTTCGGGTGGAAAAGGTCCATCGATAGTAAATCGTTCACCTCGAGCCTCAGCCCCCCGACATCCGACCCAGTGAGTGACTCCAAACTGGGTGTGGCTGTGATCCCTGACCTTGCGGCTAAACTGGATGCCCCCGCAGAAAACCATGACCAAATGTCTGTGAACTGTTCAGAGCCCTGTCCGAAATCTCCCAGCATCCTCCAGGCAGCGCCTGCACCAGGCGATCTCAAAGTGTTTAACGGCGTCTCCTGCAACGGTCTTACAAATGGCGATGGCGACGTTTGCCCGGGGAGTCGGTCGACTTGCTGCAAACAACTACCTGTTCAATCCTCTACCTCATTAACCCTTGAGAATATTCCTATTGAGAACCAGCCGGCTGCCAACAGTGAATGTACTGTGAGTGACAATAACGCTACCAAACCTACCTCAGGTGGGAGTCCCGGCCCCGCGGCCAGTACGGACGCCGTATCTGTGGTGAACGGTGGAAAGTGCGAACTCGGGACTTCCAACGGGTACTCCTCAAAGACTCTCGGGCCCAACCCTGGTCTTATCCTGCAGGCTTTGACGTTGTCCAATGCCAGTGATGGGTTTAATCTGGAGCGTCTTGAAATGTTGGGTGACTCCTTTCTGAAACACGCCATCACCACCTACCTGTTCTGCACCTACCCCGATGCTCATGAGGGTCGTCTTTCTTACATGAGAAGCAAGAAGGTTAGTAATTCTTATATATATATATATATATATATATATATATATATATACACACTGCTCAAAAATAAAGTGAACACTTAAACAACACAATGTAACTCCAAGTCTCTGACACTTCTGTGAGATCACACTGTCCACTCAGGAAGAACACTGATTGACAATCAATTTCACATGGAACAGACAACAGGTGGAAATTATAGGCAATTAGCACGACACCCCCAATAAAGGAGTGGTTCTGCAGGTGGTGACCACATACCACTTCTCAGTTCCTATGTTTCCTGGCTGATGTTTTGGTCACCTTTGAATGCTGGCGGTGCTTTCACTCTAGTGGTAGCATGAGACTGAGTCTACAACCCACACACGTGGCTCAGGTAGTGCAGCTCATCCAGGATGGCACATCAATGCGAGCTGTGGCAAGAAGGTTTGCTGTGTCTGTCAGCGTAGTGTCCAGAGCATGGAGGCGCTATCAGGAGACAGGCCAGTACATCAGGAGACATGGAGGAGGCCGTAGGAGGGCAACAACCCAGCAGCAGGACCGCTACCTCCACCTTTGTGCAAGGAGGAGCACTGCCAGAGCCCTGCAAAATGACCGCCAGCAGGCCACAAATGTGCATGTGTCCACTCAAACGGTC